>NW_007732969.1:98470-106746 GCF_000696425.1 Galeopterus variegatus | reverse complement strand
ATGGGATCCGAACCCTCGGGCGGCAGCGCTGCCGGCCAAGGGTTCGGATCCCATGTGGAGACTGGTTCCCGCTCACTGGCTGAGCACGGTGCGGACGCAACACTGAGGGTTGCGATCCCGTTGCCGGTCCCCGGTACGGGCACGACACCGAGGGTTGCGATCCCGTTACCGGTCAGTAAAAAAAAAAAAAATATATATATATATATATATATATAAATATGTGTATATATATATATATAAATTTTCCTTTTTTTAAAAAAAAGAGACTAAGATCATAGAAAATATGTTCTCTGACCACGATAACAGAAGGAAATTTAGAAAACTCACAAATGTGTGGAAATAAAACAACACTCTCCTAAATAAACAATGGGCAAAAAGAAAAATCACAGGGAAAATAGAAAGTACTTTGAGATAAAGATCAAAGCACAACATTATCAAAATTTATAGGATGCAGGGCTCATGCAGTGCTTAGAGGAAAATTTATACTTGTGAACACCTAAATTAAAAACAAGAAAAATCTACAATCAGCAATGTAAGCTTCTATGTTAAGAAAATAGAAAAAGTAGAGCAAACTAAACCAAAAGCAAACGTAAGTAGGAAATAACAAAGATTACAACTGAAATATACTAAATAGGGAATTAGAAAACAGTAGAGACAATCAACAAAACCAAAAGTTGACTCTTTAAAAAGATCAGCAAAATTTGCAAACATTTATCTAGACTGACCAAGGAAAAAGAGAGAAGACTGAAATTACTAAAATCAGAAATAAAGTAGGGGCATTATTACATTGTCCCTATGGCTTTTTGTAGTGGTAACATTTAGTTTCTTTCTCTTTCTTGTTTGCATCTTTGGTCTACCAGTGGGTTTTGTTCTTTCCTGTGTATTCATGGTAGTGATTATTGTTTTTCAGATTCCAGATGCAGGAATCCCTTGAGGATTTCTTGCAGGGCTGGTTGTGTGGTAGTGAACTCCTGAAGCTTTTGTTTGTCTGGAAAATACACTACTTTTCCCTCATTTCTGAAGGATGGCCTTGCTGGATATAGCATTCTTGGCTGGCAGTATTTTTCTTTTAGTATTTTGAGTATGTCATCCCATTTTCTTCTGGGCCATAGAGTCTCTTTTGAGAAGTCTGCTGTTATTCTGAAAGGGGCTCCCTTATAGGTTACTTGATGCTTTTTCTCTTGCTTCCTTTAAGATTCTCTCTTTGTCTTTGAGCTTTGCCAGTTTGACTCTAATGTGTCTTGGAGAGGATATTTTTGGGTTGAATCTGCTTGGGGATCTTTGAGCCTCCTGCATCCGAATGTCTGTGTCTCTCCCTATACCTGGGATGTTTTCTGTTATTATTTCATTGAATAGGTTTTTCATGCCTTTTCCTTTCTCCTCCCCTTCAGGAACACACATGATTCACATGTTTGTGCAGTTAAGGTTGTCTGCTAGCTCTCTTAGATTTTCTTCATTTTTTAATATTCTTTTTTACTTTATTTTGTCTGCCTGGATTATTTTGAAGACCATCTTCAAGATCAAAAATTCTTTCTTCTACTTGTTCTAGCCTGCTGCTTAAGCTCGTGGTTGTGTTTTTTATTTTATTGAGTGAATCTTTCAGTTCCATGAGTTCTGCTACATTCTTTTTAAAGGTATTAATCTCTTTGTAAATTTCCTCCTTCATATCCTGGATTTTTTTATCATTTTATTATGTTGTCTAACTGAGTTTTCTCATATCTCAGTGAATTTCTTTAAGATTGTTGCTCAGAATTCCTTTTCAGTAATTTCAAGGGTTTCCTGCTCTATAGGGTCTGGTATTTGAGAATTACTCTATTCTTTTGGTGGTGTCATATTTTCTTGGGTCTTCATACTTCTAATATCTCTACATCAATGTCTGGTCATCTGGTAGAGTAATTGCTTCTTCTTTTATCTGGAGTGGGATTTGAGGAGAGAGACATCCTCTTCTTTCTCCAGTCTCTGCTAGTGGCTCTTCTTGTGTTAATGCAGTTGAGTGTCTGGTGGGCCACCTGCACAGTGGCAGTGGCTGCTGCTCTGGAGTTGAGCTGCTTTTTCAGCAGCTGTGGCTGTGACAGTGGCTGTTGTGGGCCACCCACACGGAAGTGGTGTTTTTTGTGTGCTCTCTTGCCTGCTTTTGGGTTGGGGGGTAATGCCCTTGGCTCCTTGCCTGGGACCCCAGGTGTGCTCTCTTGTCTGCTTCTGAGTGGAGGAGGCTGCAGCCCTCGGCTCCTTGCCTAGTACCCTGGGCATGCTGTCTTGCCTTCTTCTGGGCAGAGGTGGTTGCAGCCCATGGCTCCTTGCCTAGGACCCCACGTGTGCTGTCTTCCCTGCTTCTGGTGGAGGGTCTATGACATTTCTTACAAACTACATGGCAGCCTAAAAAAATACTTAATTGCTTTTTCCATGTTAGATTACTCCTGGTTTTATTTTGTTGTTGGTTTTATCTTTGTAAGAAAAAATTAGTGATAGTTTTTCACCCATAAATGTACAAAACAAAGAAAAGGAAAGCTAAAATTAAAGGAAAATTTTAGATTAATCTTGTTTTTAAAGTGGTGAGGAAAAAATATCTTAATAAACACATCTCTCAAAAATTAGAAAAGTATCCAACTGTGCAGTTACTCAACTTAAATAACTTTTATACCACTGGTTCATCACTTAAATTGTCCTTTTAAGTTGGAAGAAACATTGCTTTATTAAGATACGCTAAACAGACATGGATTCTCAGTGCAAGCTGAACATGACACTGTTCCACATACATAGGGAGCCAGATATCTTCAGGCAGTGTCGTATAAATAGAAACAGAACAGATAAACAAAAATAAACCATTTTCATGAAATGTTTGAGTTGTTTCACTGTGCTTTTGTGGGGAATAATTGAATAAATTGCTTTACTTTGTAAACAGAAAGAAGTAGCTATTATATCTTAATCACTGGTATACATATATACATGTATATTAACATATATAACATTACTTTCACCATTTAGATGATTTAAAGCACAGTAGGGGAAAGTTTCTTGATTTGCACAAGCCCCCCTCAGAATCACTGCAAGAATATGACAGAAACCCTGATTGTGTTTTGACTCCTTGGTGTGCTTTTTAGCTAATTTATTGGCACTTATGTCTGTGGCAGAGCTTGCTGAATTGCTTTCTAAAAGGAGTACTTTAAGTATATAGATAAACTGCCTGCTTTCCTTAATTGACACTCCTGCACTCCATCAACTGGTCTCTATTCTGTCTCTTCTATATCTCCCTTCTAGTTTCCCAGTTCTGGAGTGCCTCTTACAAGAAAAATATATACCTGGGATTATATTATATAATATCCACAAGAGATATATTCAGATGTCAGAGAAAACATCCAGAACATTTTCAGGCCTAGAAAGCTTTACCTGGAAAGAGAAAGCCAAGCCAATGTAAAGCACTGCGGTATTCTGCCTGACAAAGCCACACAACTAGGAACCGGTATGCCACTACTTTCACACCACATCTCAGTCCAATCTTGAGGTAGACAGAGCAGGAGGATGTGCATGGCCTTGCCAAACATTTCTGGTTTCTCCTTCTTATTGTACCACAAAGTATGTAAGGAGTAAATGTGGCTAAGGATTCCTACATTGTTCAGGATATGGTATAATACCAAGTTAAGGTAGACTATAATAAATTACGAATGCATCTTGTATTTTCTAGAGTAACCACTAAAAGAATAAAGTTGTGACCAAAAAAAAAAGCGAATAGAGGAAATATAATGGAATAAGGGCAGGAAAGGAGAAATAAAGGAACAGAAATCAGGCAGAACAAATAAAAACAATAGGCTGGTAGACTTAAATACAACTATATCAATAATAACATAAATTTAAATAGACTATACACTCCCAATTAAAACACTAAGAATGTGAGAGTGGATATAAAAGAGGTGCCAAGTTATTTACCAAAAAATGTATAGTAAATATAAAGACATGGAAAGGTTTAGAATAAAAGAACAGACAAAGATGTTTCAGGCAAACACTAACTTAAAGCTGGTGTGGCTCTATTAATATCATATAAAGTTCATGTTAGTGTAAAAATTATTATGAGAGATAGAGAGACCTTTCAAAATAATAAAATAATCAAATCAACAGAAAAGAACCATAAACTTTTACGTACTTAATAATAGAGCTTCAGAACAAATCAAGCAAAAGTTGACAGGACTAAAGGGAGAAATAGACAAATTCACAATCAGAGTTGGAGATTCAAACAAACCTTTAATTGTGAATGATAGAATATGCAGACAAAAAGCATAGTAAGGCTATAGAAGTTTTGGACAGCAATTAACAGCTTCTCTTAATTAACATACATAGAACACTGACAGTAATTGCAGGATGCACAAGTACCCAGAAAATATTTATCAAAATAGAACATACTGTGGGCAGTAATTAATTTTCAACAAGTTACAAATAGTCAAGATACTGAAATCATGCAATGTATGTTTCTGACCACTGTGTGGAATCAAATAGAACCCAATAACAGAAAGATAACTAGAAAATTTCCAAATGTTTAAAAATGAAGCAACATGGGCCGGCCCGTGGCTCACTCGGGAGAGTGTGGTGCTGATAACACCAAGGCCACGGGTTCAGATCCCTATATAGGGATGGCCGGTTTGCTCACTGGGTGAGCGTGGTGCTGACAACACCAAGTCAAGGGTTAAGATCCCCTTACCGGTCATCTTTTAAAAAAAAAAAAATGAAGCAACATACCTCTTAATAAACCATGAAAATTAGAAAACATTTTAAGATGAATGATAATAAAAATACCACATATAAAACTTATAAGATGTGGAAATTTGTCAGTTTCTTAAGAAGTGAAATGTATACCTACCTTATGACAGCCATTCTACTCCTAGATGTTTACCAAAGAGCAATGACAGTATATGTTCATACTTGCACATGAATATTTAAGACCTGTGCATGAATATTTATGGTAGATTTATTTTTAAATAAGTTAAACTAGAAACAACCCAAAGGTACATCAACAGGTAAGTGGATAAATAAACTGTCCTACATCCATTCAAGGGAATACTACTCAGAAATAAAAAGTTACAAACTATTAATGCACAGAACATGAGTGAACCTCAAAATCGTTTTCCTGAAAGAAATCAGGTAATAAAAGAATATATTATCCTATTATTCCTTTTATAGAACGTTCTAGAAGTCAGATCAGTGGTTGCCTGGGGATTGGGAGGGACAGAAGCTAGGGATTACAGAGACACTGAGTAACTTTTGGGGTGTTGGAAATGTTCATTATGTTGACTGTGGTGATAGCTTCATGTGTTTGTGAGTGTGTGTGCACGTATATGTCAAAACTCATCGAATGGTACATTTTAAATGTGTGTAGTTACAATTGGTTATGAATCAACTATATTGTAATAAAGCTACAAACTTTTTAAAAATAAACTTATGGAAACAAATGTATAGAACATAGAGTTTTGCTTCTGCTATGGAAGATGAATCAGAATAATTGTACCCAAGTAGCCCTCCCTCTGTAAACAACTATATAGAGAAAATGTATGAAGGTATTGTGTTCAGGCATTTGACAATGGACAGCACAGGACTGAAATCACTGAGGAAAAGAATACTCTGAGCTGAGCATAATGATTGCCTTGCGTCTCTGTTTGGGGACCAATTCCTGAATAAAGCACGGGGAATACTACTCAGAAATAAAAAGTTACAAACTATTAATGCACAGAACATGAGTGAACCTCAAAATCGTTTTCCTGAAAGAAATCAGGTAATAAAAGAATATATTATCCTATTATTCCTTTTATAGAACGTTCTAGAAGTCAGATCAGTGGTTGCCTGGGGATTGGGAGGGACAGAAGCTAGGGATTACAGAGACACTGAGTAACTTTTGGGGTGTTGGAAATGTTCATTATGTTGACTGTGGTGATAGCTTCATGTGTTTGTGAGTGTGTGTGCACGTATATGTCAAAACTCATCGAATGGTACATTTTAAATGTGTGTAGTTACAATTGGTTATGAATCAACTATATTGTAATAAAGCTACAAACTTTTTAAAAATAAACTTATGGAAACAAATGTATAGAACATAGAGTTTTGCTTCTGCTATGGAAGATGAATCAGAATAATTGTACCCAAGTAGCCCTCCCTCTGTAAACAACTATATAGAGAAAATGTATGAAGGTATTGTGTTCAGGCATTTGACAATGGACAGCACAAGACTGAAATAACTGAGGAAAAGAATACTCTGAGCTGAGCATAATGATTGCCTTGCGTCTCTGTTTGGGGACCAATTCCTGAATAAAGCACCATGAATTAGAGTGCTGGCAGAGCTTGGGAGTCTTGCTGAGATGAGGAGGCAGAGATTAGAGTTTGGGGAAGATGAAGTGCCTAAAATCTGTGGGACAGGGCACCAGGGAGAAGGGAGCCTTGGGGATGGAACAGGAATGGAGAGAAATATGCAAGGGTTCTCCCTGTAAGTCTTTGGCTAATGGCTGGGCTGTATGTTCACAGGGCAAGACTACATGAGGCTTACCAGAGAGTGGCTGTTTGGGAAAAAAGATACAGGGGGACAAGCAAATGCTGAGGAGTGTTGAAATTTCAATCATGCCAATAATTCACTCACACTTCGTTAACATTCCAGAATCCAACTGAGACACCCAAAAGGCACTTTAGGATTAAGAGCTATGCTCCAGATTAAGACGTACTCTAAACCCATTCCCCCAAAGCCCAAAACTATGTCCAGACGAGATCTTCAGGGGAGAAAAAGTTTGTATGTTTAGTTCTGACCAGTTAATTGGGCTTGGGAAACACCTCCATGATTCTGCCTTAACAAAACAAAACAAAACCTTTATACATCTAAGGTAGTAACTTAACTGCCACATAGCGCAAAAGTCAACACTCTTCGTAGAAACATAACAGTGTCCAAATGCTCTCTAATGTAGCATTGCCAAAGGCTGTTTTTAATTTTCAAAAAATTACTAGACATGCCAAAAATAGGTAATTGTGATTCATAGTCAGGAAAAACACCAGTAAATATAAAACAACCCTGAAATGATCCAGATATTGATTTAGCAGATAATGACTTTAAGCAGCTTTGTAAATATGATCAAAAAAAAAAAAAGGTCTTAATGAGTAAACAGATGGGAAATCTAAGTAAAGAAATGAAAACTATTAAAACATAAAAATTCTATTGAAGAAAGTATAATAATTGAAATTTTAAAATCACCCATTTAGTTTAATAGCAGATTGGACATGGCAGAAGAAAGACTCAGTAAACTTTAAGACAGACCAATAAAAACCGTTAACCTGAAAACCAAAGAGAAAAAACTCAAGAAAAAAACAAACATAGCCTCAGGCACCTGTGAGACGATATTAAAATAGTGTAACATAGGTATAATTGAATTCTCAGAAGGAAAATTAAGCGATAATGGGGCCCTTAAAATATTTTGACAAATTTTATGGCCAAAGAGACCTGAAATTGCTAGACATCCTACAGAACCTCACACTGATCCACTAAACTGATGACATAATGCTAATTGGACCAGATAAGAAAGAAGTACAAATCTTGGTTAAGACACATGTGCTTCAGAGGGTGGGAGATAACCCCTATGAATATTCAAGTACCAGCCACATTAGTAATATTTTTGTGTATTCCCTCCAAACTAAAGGACAAATTATTGCATCTCCCACCTCCTACCACTAAAAAGAAAGCACAGTGTCTGGTGGGCCTCTTTGAGTCACAGAGCAGATCCTATGCCTAGGAATATTTCTCCTGCTCATATACCAGGTGAGATGAAAGACTACAAGCTTTCAGTGGAGCCAAAAGCAGGAAAGAACACTCCAAGTCCAGGCAATAGTCCTGTCACTTGGCCCATACACCCTGCGACCCTCTGCTATTGAAGATACGAGTGATGGGAAACTGTGCTATGTGGAATTTATGGAAAGTCCTCTTAAGAGAATTACAATGCAGACCCCTTGGGCTCCAGAGCAGACTGATGCCAACAGCAGCAGATAGTAAGACACCTTTTTTTTCTTTTTTTTTTTTTCTTTAAATTTTTATTTTGTCAATATACAATGTGGTTGATTATTGTGGCCCATCACCAAAACCTCCCTCCCTTTTCCCTCTCCTCCCTCCCACCCAACCATGTCCTTTCTGTTTGCTTGTCATATCAACTTCAAGGAGTTGTAGATGTTATATCTTCTTCCCCCCACCCCGCCCAGGTTTTTTTGTGTGTGTGTGTGTGTGTGTGTGTGAGTGAATTTATTTATTTATTTTTAGCTCCCAC
>NW_007732969.1:86903-97674 GCF_000696425.1 Galeopterus variegatus | reverse complement strand
TATGGTAGATCTATCTGCAATTGTTTGAGGAACCTCCATACCATTTTCCATAGAGGCTGCACCATTTTGCAGTCCCACCAACAATGTATGAGAGTTCCTTTTTCTCCACAACCACACCAGCATTTATCGTTCAGAGTCTTTTGGATTTTAGCCATCCTAACTGGGGTGAGATGGTATCTCAGTGTAGTTTTGATTTAAGACACCTTTTGAAAAACAGCTCTTGGCAGGCTACTGGACCCTGGTAGAGACAGAGTGCCTGACCATGAGACACCAAGTGACCATACAGCCATAACTCCCCATCATGAGCTGGGATCTGTTGGGACCACTGAGTTCTAAGGTTGAACAGACCCAACAATTCATCATAAGATGGAAGTGTGACATCCGGAAGTGGCATGAGCAGGACCCAAGGGCACAAGCAGGGAGGTGTTGCAGACCCCGTGTCATCCAACACTGTGGAGATGGGACCCCTCCTTCAGCAACTCCTATGGCTTCATCCTTTAGAACCAGCTGACAGAAAAGTAGAAAGTCCCAGCCTGATTCATAGATGACCCAGCCTATCACATGGGGAAGCAAAAAATGGGTGTAGTTCTATGACAGCCCCGTTCAGAGGGGGCTGCGAAAGACAGTGGTGAAGGGAAGTCTTCCCACTGCATATGGTTCAGGCTAGGTGCCAGGCCATCCACCTCTGTGTGGAAGAAGAAATGCTCCAAGGTCAGGACATATATGGATAAATGGCAGCATTCGTGTGGTCAGAGACCTGGAAGGAGAATGATTGGAAGATCAGAGACCAGGAAGTCTTGAGAGCTATAGGGCAGTAGGAACTAAGTGTAATGATCTTTGTAGTGTATGTTAGTATCCATGAGAATGTAACTGCCACAAAAGGTATGCACCGCAATTGGGTAGACAAAAGGCCTTGACCAGCTGCTGTCAGACACCTGTCATGAGCAGCGGTGGGAATGTGAACAGGGCTCCATGGTGGCAGGGCTGGAGGCTGTGCATGGACCCTACAGCTCTTACCAAAGCTGATCGGATGACTGACCTGCCTGCTAGAGACCAGTGCTGGTTCCACAACACTTCCTCAACCCTCACTGAGACCAACCAGTCCCTTGGTAGCAAGTTGACCACAATGAACTCCCTCCACTCAGGAAGGAGCAGAAATTTTGACAGGTGTAAGTATACATTTTGGTTATGAGTTTGTCTTTTCTGCCCACCAGGAGCAGCGCTGGATCCACTAACAATGGATTGCACATAACGTTGCAATAGACCAGGGGACACACTTTAGAGTAACGGGGGTACAAGACATAGCACACGGCCATGGAATCCACTGGTCCTATCACATGTCTCACTACACAGAAGCTGCTGGCCCAACCGAAGGATGGAATGGTCTCTCGAAAACACAGCTGAAGTGCTCTCTGTCAATGAACAAAATGACAACACATGTAATTGAAGATCTTAGTTGGCTTTACTGAGGTTCTAGAATCAGGCAACATGTTATTTCATAAAATAGAGTAAGTGTTCCCATGAGCCAAGCAGAAGAGTTTGGTTTTACAGAGAGAAAAAGGCTAAGGAAAGCAGAAACAAAGAACAAAAAGTGGTTTGGTCATTTCAAAGTGACTTTCTTTGTAAGGAGAGGACAGGAAGACAGAACAATAGAAAAATAACATCAGGTTACTACAGGCCATCTCATTTGTGTAAGAATTAAAGCCAAGGGACTTCATTACCACACCTATTGAAGATTTAAACTGGGCTGTTTGGGAAAATTGGCTGTTATCTTTCTCCTGAATTCTCACAGGTCAGACCACAACCTAAGTGACAAGGAATGTAGCAGGGGTAATCCATTTTGATTTTTATGCTGATCTTTTGGGACCTAGTGCAGGAACTCAGTCCAAAACAATGGCCTCCCGTAATTTTTATTTAACATATCACAGAGATGATAACTTGCAAGATTGGAGCACCATTCTCCAGGACATGGTGCACACTTTAAGTGAATGACCCTCATATACTCTGATTTGTCCCTGCATGGTTTTGCTTTTTTGTTTGGTTGGTTTTTTTGACTAAATGTGTGGAGTCTCTTCCAGCACCAACAAGCAATTCTCCTCTCTGACACCAACTGGGTGTCCAACAATTCAATTCCATTCTGACACTAAGTACCCAGAGTAAGTACAGACCCTACAGATCAAGGGGTCAGTCCCAGAAGACTGCCAGTCTCAATTGGGGGGCCTTGGCAACCCACATTTCTGCCCAGCTGACTACAAATTCAGGGGTTTTTATGAATCCCCCTTCAGGTTTGAAAATTCACTAGAATGGCTCATATAACTCACAAAAGTGCTTTGCTTATGATTACTAGTTTATTATAAAGGATATAACTCAGAAACAGCCAAATGGAATATATGAACGGGGCAAAGGATGGAGGGGTGGGGTGGGGTGTGGAGCTTCCATGCCCTCTCTAGGTGGGCCACCTTCCCAGCACATCAGTGTGTTCACCAACCTGGAAACTCCCTGAACCCTTTCATTTAGGGGTTTTTACGGAGGTTTCATTCCATAGGCATGACTGATTAAATCATTGGCCATTGGTGATTGAACTCAATCACCTCCCTGGAGGTTGGAAGGTGGAACTGAAAGTTCTAACCCTCTAATCCCTTGGCCGGTTTTTCTGGTAACCAGCCCCATCCTGAAGCTATCTGGGGCCTCCCCTCCCCGGGAGTCATCTCATTAGCATACAAAAAGCTATAAATTGGCGGGGGTGGGGGGTTGGGAGCTCTGTGCCAGGAACTCAGGACAAAACCAAATATTTTCTTTTTACTATGCCACAGTTCCCAGTAGGTAGAACTTACAGGTCTGAGAACCAATGGGTGAAATTAAGAGTGGCCCTGTTTACAGTCACCCCCCTAGTGCTCCTCTGCCGAGTTTGTGCTTCCTGCCCCTGCAACTCTGGGCTCTGTGAGTTTAGAGGTCCTGGTCTCAAAGAGAGAACTCCTATGCCAGGAGACACAGCAAGAGTCACATTGAACTGTAAGCTACAATGTCACCTGGGCACTTCAGGCTCTTGTGTCCGGGGACTAGCAGACAAGAAAAGGAGTCACTATCCCTACAGTGGTAATTGACCCCAATCATCGGGAGAAAATGGGGCTATACTATGAGGCAGGAATATATTTGGCACTTCTGTGGTCCACTTGGATGCTTCTTGTTACTCTCTTGCCCTATTTTTACAGTAAGCAGACACGTGCCACAGCTGTATCATGAGAGGGGCATGGTAACCAGGAGTTGATACCTTTCAGGGATGAGGGCCTCGGTTACACCCTGTGACAGTTAATTTTCTGTATCAACTTCACTAGGCTGTGATGCCCATTTGTTTGGTCAAATACTAGTCTAAGTATTTCTGTGAAGGTATTTTGTAGATATGACTAACACTTACAATCAGTTGATTTTAAGTAAAGTAGATTATCCTCAGTAATATAGGTGGACCTCATCCAATCAATTAAAGGCTTTGAGAGCAAAATCTGAGGTATCCCAGAGAAGAAGGAATTCTGTCTCAAAACTGTAACATAGAAATCCTGCCTGAGTTTTCAGCCTACTGGGATGCCCTATGGATTTCAGACTTGCCAGCCCCCAATTCCATGAGTCAATTGCTTAAAATAAATCAATCTCTTCCCACATCCTTTCTCTCAGATAGATACATAGATAGACAGACAGACATAGATCTCCTCTTGGTTCCATTTCTCCGGAGAATCCTGACTGATACATACACATGACAAACCTGAAAAGGATAGTGAGGAAGGATGAGTGTCAGCGCAGCCCCAAGACCGTCTGGAGCAATAGAGGCTACAGTTCGTCCCACTAACATTCTGCTTCTAAGTTCTCTCAGGAAAAGGAGCACGAGAATCCTGGAGAAGCTGTTCCTGTTACATGAGAAATCAAGCCAGGAGGCACAAGGAGTGGACTCTGATGAACACGTATTGCATTGCCCAGGTCCCCTTCAGGAATGAAGGATTTCCTTCCCAGGTGCTGGAAGTGCTACCAGCAGAGAGCCTGCTGCTGTCAGTCCCATATGGGGAACACTGGTTGAAGAGAGCTGTATTGCCCAAGGTCATGACTGCTTCCTAGGGTAGCCCCCATCCAGTAACTAATGAGTGAGAGGGTAAAGAAACAGCTTCCACAACTCCAAAGGGTCATCCCAGCTCCAGAACTCCCCACAGGGTTGGCTAAAGACTGCTGAGACTGCATTGCAGCTCAGCTTTTCACTGTAATCTTGCTTCCTCCAATTACTGAGAAAGAGGTATTAACATTTCCAACTACAATTCTGAACTGAGCCAAAGAAGTCAAACACAAAACTAAATATGTTATGATTTCATTTATGTGAAAGTCAAGAACAGGCAAAACTAATATATGATGATAGAAGTAAAAAAAGTGGTTATGTGCATGTGTGTGCATCCGTGCGTGCATACATGTGCGTGTGCGTGTGCGTGTGCGTGTGTGTGTGTGTGTGTGTGTGTGTGTGTGTGTGTAAAGGGGGTGGTTGTTGATGGGGAGGGACACAGAGGAATCTCCTGATTGACAGAAATGTTCTCTATCTTGATCTGATAGTGGTTACGTGGGTGTATATACAAATGTAAAAACACCAAGCTGTACATTTAAATTTGTGCAATTGAGTATTATCTAAGTTATATCTAAATTTAACAAATTTTTTTTAAAGGTAAATAGAGTTCATTTGAATCCCAATTGAGTGCTTTGCTAGATGTCTGACCTTTTGGAAGCCATTTATCTCTAGGCCTCAGTTTTCTCAATTCCAAAATGAGGATTGGACTGGATGATCTGAGTTACACGGCATGGGTGTATTGAAACAGTTCTTTTAAATAGTCTTACAAACTGAAGGAAAAAGAAAAAAACAGTTTTTTTTAAAAGGCAGTTCTCAAAAGAAAAACAAATGGCCCAGAGGTATATGGGGGGAAAAAAAAGCAACAAGAGCATTTTTACCCTAGAAAATACATATACGTATTTCAAAAATTAAATGCAAATATTCACTTAGTTTTTTATTGTTTCCAAAGCATTCATTCCACAATTTTTTCATTCCACAAAGAACTCAATCACACAACCACAAGGTTTCTTGGGGTTCATCCCACCACCAATTACAGGGATGGGTCATGGGTAAATCAGTGTCATTTCATCCCCTGTGCCCACGAGATTTGTCCCATGATGGGAAAACAGAATGGAACCCAGTCCCCAGCCAATCAGTAATCACATACCCTTGGCCTCTAAAATCAGTTCAAGAGCAAGCCTGCAACATAAGGTGATCAAATCTGAAGGAAGATCAGACTTCTGTCTGAAAATTGGGCAAAAAAGATCTGTTCCTCCCTCCACCTACATGTGAACAAGGAAGCTCTTGGCTCTGGAAGCTGCCGGAAGTGTCTTGCTACCTTGAGGGAGTCAGCTAAGGAACAAAGCCAAGCATCAGAGCCAACCATCAACCTTTTGCAAAGGTGAGAAGATCCCAGCAAAGAGACAGTCTTGGTTGACAACATGATCTTTGGACTCAAAGCATACCTGAAGCTTGACCTGCCTCTGGACTTTTTAATTAGAGGAGATAATAAATTCCTTTTCGTTATTTAAATCAGTGTGAGTTAGGACTTTTCTCACTTGAAACCAAAATCCTTCTACCTTATACAGTAGTGTCAGTGAGGATTCTGGAAAACCGACATCAGTATGTGCTGGTAGAAATAAAATCTGATGCTACCTTTTGAAGGGCACTTTGGCAGTGTGTATCCAAAAATCTAAATATGGGCCTACCCTCCAACCTAATATATAAACTTGTAAGAATGTATTCATTCACTCAACAAATATTTAAACACTGACTATGTGCCAAAGACCATTCTAGGAGTCAGGGTTTTAGCAATAAACAAAATAAAGTCCCTATGGAACCAGCCTTAGAAAATAATCAAGGATGTGTAAAAAGATTTATCTACAAGTGTATTAATTTTGAGTCATTTATAATAGAGAACAATTGGAAACAATATAAATATAAATGCTAAACAAGAAGAGATTGCTTAAATAAATTTTGGGGCATAAACGTGATGAAATCTTATTTAGGCACTTAAAATGGATTGTAGAAACTATTTAATGATAAGGAAAAATATTCACCATATACTAGCAGGTTCTAAAAAAGCTGATGGTAAACAGAATGTGGAATATAACTTATATTTGTATCCTTATGTGTGTATATTTATGTACAAGAAAAGCCTGGAATTAAATACTCTAAACTGTTAACAGTTATTCTTTTTTTTTTTTTTTTTCCTTTTTTTGTCTTTTTTCGTGACCGGCAACGGATCGCAACCCTCAGTGTCGCACCCGTACTGGACCAGGACCGGCTACAGGATCGCAACCCTCGGTGTTGCTCCCGCACCTCGCTCAGCCAGTGAGCGGCCAGTCTGTATGTGGGATCCGAACCCTCGGCGGGAGCGCCGCCGCACTTCCCAAGCGGCGCACTGCAGCAGTGTGCCATCGGGCCAGCCCCGTGTTAACAGTTATTCTAAGGAGCAGAACTGTGGGTGATTTTTATTTTATTTTCTTCTTTGTATATCTTCATGCTTTTTCATAATTTTCTATCATGAATATGCCTTTCCTTGGTTATCAGAGAAAGTATCAATATTACAAAATGATCTCAAGTAGTTTAAATGAAAAAATAAAATAAACACTCAAGTATTAACATTGGGCCATCTCCTAAATCCAAGGTGACCCTCTATACCCATCTTTTATAAAAGGGAAAGACTAACAAGTGTTGCTCAAGGAAAACTATCAGATTTTTTTCTAACCACATTTGTATTTTTTAATGGAGAAAACTGAACAAGGTCTTGGAGCTGGTTAATGACTGACTACCTGAACTAGGCTCTAGGTCTCCTGTCTTGGGATCCAAGACTATTTCCACCTCACTGTGCTCTCTGCCCAGCACACAAGCAATGTCATAGAATGAATCTGTCATCAAGAGAGAGGTCATTCAGTCCATTTGGAGAGTATCATCAGTTCCCTAAAAATAACTTGGCAGCTCAAAGGCTCACTGTTTAAAGACTTAAAACCAAGGCAGACCCTGAGTTTGAAGCACAAAGAAGCATGCGGTGGGTTTAAAATGTTTGCATTCTCTTCCTTGCCTTTCAGATTTATACAACAGAATGTAAAGTATGTGTACACTTAAAGTCACTTTTGCACAGGCAGGGCGAAATTGGCAAGGTGAAGTTGGCAATGAACTTTTTCATCCCCCCCACTCCCACCCCCCACCTCACATTTTCATTTTTGTCTTTGCCTTATCCCCCAAATAGCCCTAGTTTGCTTTCTGTTTGGGGGATTTTTGATGTAAAAGAGGCATTATGATTTTAATGACTGAATAACTGTTACAAATTTCCATTTAACTTTACTTACCAGCTTAGCAGTGGTTTAATGAAGCATGAATAGAATTTGCCAGAGGTGGGTCTGAGCTGAAGTATGTTTCTGACTGCCAGCTCTTCTGCACACTGAAATAGCAGCATAACCTATTACACACATTGGTTATCTGTTACTAAGAGAAAATTACCAACCCACCCAGAGAGGCAGAAATATAGCTGATGATGAGACTTCTCAAATGGCCAGAAAACCTGTTGGTTTTACATCAGAATGCTCACAGACTCTCAGAAGAAGGTAAAATGGTTCCAAATTTCCAAACAACCAAAACAAGACTTCGCTGAAGCCATATTTTTGTTTTTCACACACACACAAAAAAGTGTTGGGCCTAAATACTTTGCAAGTGGTCAGTTCTAATCAAGAATGCATATCTTCCCATCAAGCTTGAAGGTAGATATCCAGATGTCAATGCTTATCAGCAAATACTTCTTTAGTGCTAACTATGTGTAGAATTCTGCACAGGGTTAAATGACCTGCAGGGGATCCAGTGACACCTAAGAAACTATCCCTGCTCTCAAGTGGCTTATTGTCGAAAGCAATATTATCTCTGGAATAGGAGCCTCAATAGGACAGAATAATGTTTCTCAACTTTCCTGAAATATTACTCTCTTTTTTCAAAATTCTTCTAATAGCCTGTGAGCCTGAAGTTGATTTCCATGATTAATTGAAGGGGGAGGGGAAAAAAGGAGAAAATAGATAAACGAATGTGAAACTTTTGAGCTTGATTCTGGACTTTAATAGTCAGATAAAGATTTTGAACAAAGTGGACAATAATTTACTGTAAGTAATGAAATAATATCGATCTTACCACAGAGTGGAAACCAAGGATTCAGGGCTATCCATATGAACTAATTTGGATATGACAAGCTTGGAACCTATTTATAACTTTTACTGTATTTTATGGCTCTTTCTTTCCAAAGAAGAATACATCATGTTGCACAAGGTCTTTGAGTATACAAGTATTCTCTGCCAAAAGCAGCTGAGAAAGCAAAAGGATTGCCCAAGTATTGTTTTTCAAACCTAAATTCGTAATGGGTAATTGTACAGAAATATTTGGTACTTAATAACCTTGAAATGTTGAGTTCAGAAAGATTTTATGGCCCCAAGGGTACATGGCTTGATAGCTTAGTTTCATAAATCCACCAAGAATGTATCTGGCCATTGTAACTGTGCCCACCTTTGTGCAGATGTAAAACAAAACCTGCAGAGCGCATCAATAATCCTAGCACAGCGCATGCCTGTGGGGGGTACTCAATGAAGTTTTGTGGAAATGAACTAAGTATGAATTATGGCTTCTATTTTAATAGGCTTGGAAAACAAGGAATCTCCATCCCACTTAAACTTTGTTCTCAGTGATTCACATAATACCAGAGTATTAGTAATGTTTTAATTATCCTTAGAATTCAAAATTAGGGAATATCCAGGCATCATTTCATACAAAATGAAACACAGTTTCAGACAAAGCTATCAAATATTTCCTGCTCCCATGAAAGAATAAAAGCACACCAGTCAGGGACTGCATGGGATTGGAAGGAGGGTGACTGCATTATTTTTTCTGGGACAATGTCAGGGAAGCATCTTATTTCCAAAGCTGGAGTTCTACGACACAGGTATCCCAACCTGAGATCAGAATTATCTTGTAGATCTCACCACTTTACCTAGTGAACATCCAAACTGCTGGTTATACTCCTAGACACCCTCCTTCCCTGATTGTATCACAGTCCCTTCCTGGGTGGGCTCCCATCCAGGTTGGAAGAGAGGGGAGACAGAGTCACCCAACCAAGGCTTCTCTGCAAAGTGTTTCACCTCACAAAAGGGTTTTGCCAGAGTTTCATCTAAGTATAATAATTCTTAAGTAACACCGCAAGATGGAATGTTGAATATTAAAAAACATGCTACCTCTGTTTCACTGCCTGCTTTGTTTTTTTTTAATTTTCAAAAATTATCTTTCATCATATCAGCACACAGCCCCTTTTAAACCTGTCCTTAAGCAATGAGGAGACAGTGTTGCTTACAATTTTACTTTCTGGCTCTCATGGGCAGACATAAAATACTTAATTTGTTTTCAACTGGATTAAACTTTCTTCTTTAAACTTTAGATAGATTTCTTATTTCTCCATAACTCCCACTGGGGGTTCAAACTTAAAGAAACTGATGACCTGAAAAAGTCAACTTCATGCCGAAGTCAGCAAGATGAAAAACGAAATTTAACATTTTGCTCGAGAATATTTGCATTGCATTCCCGTTAGCTTTTGCAAACGCAACATTTCTCACCCTCCTGAGTTGGTTGCAAAGGTGCCCCGGAAAGAGAAACAGAGTTAAGTGCCTCTCTCTAATAGGTTAACATACTGAACTGCTGTAAAGGGAATAAATGGTGCACTTCAGGGGCAATTAAGGTAGGGACTTCGGGGTGGACTCCTGGTGGAAAGGACTTAAAAGGAAATGCTGCACCGACAGTGAAACGTTCTGCTCACATTAAATATTTTCGCCCAAATCTTAAATATGACCGAATGATTTGAAGGCCTACTTGAATGTACTCTTGATTAAAGTAAGTTGCAGAAGGCTGATGTCAAGTAATAAATACATGTGGAGTGCACTATGTTCTACAAATACTTTCAGGTCTGCTGGTAGAAATCAGTGGTTATGTAACAAGTTGATTTCAAAAATTACACCTTTTACAACATCCAGATAAAACAGACGAGGCCAAGTCACTAAACATTCTTGCAATTGAAATGGAAGGAAATAAATTAATTCTTTGCTTTTGGGGGGGGGGGGGAGAAGGGCTTATGATGAGACATCTGTGCCAATCTTCCTGAATAACTAAGTTAGGGAGGAAAGACAAATTTGGTGACTGTGGGGGCTAAAGAACTAATTTATAGTCCTCTGAAATAGAAGGCGGTGCCTGGTGGACATAGGTATCCACGGTTACTTCGTTTGGCTGGGCCGTGAGCAGTTAAAGCCAGTGGTTCTCCCAGTTCACCCAAACGCGAGATCTTTTTTTTTTTTTTTTTTTTTTTTTTTTTTTGCCTTCCTGCTCTGCCTCTTTGGTTCTCTCCAGCAGCACCTGCTCTTTGCGGCCACGGAAAGTTGGGGATCGTTCTTCTCACTCTCCAGACCCCAGAGTACCCAGCTCAGATATCGCTGGCCGAGCTCCTGGCCCCCAGCACCTGGGAGGGGTCTGGCCTCTCAGCGACCCGCCCCAGGCCTCGGGGGCCCCCAGCTCGCTAGTCCAGGTCGCCGGCCCTGTCCCCGAGGCCTAGCGCAAAGAGCTGGCGTCGTCGGCTTTGGAAAGCAACTCAGCTCCTTCCGCCGGCGCAGTCCCCGCGCCCTGGGTCCCGGCTGGGGC
>NW_007732969.1:84822-86598 GCF_000696425.1 Galeopterus variegatus | reverse complement strand
CCCCCCGCCCGCCCGGCTCCGCGCTCGGAAGCGCTCACCGCCGACCCTTCCCACGCCCCACCCAGACACCCGATTTCTAAGAAAGAAAAATCTACCTCCAGACGCACCCCCTTCCGTCTTCGCTTGAGGACCACCCTGTCTTTTCATTTTTGACCTCCCCGCCGGGTGAGTGGAAGCCGCTTGCACAGTCTACGCAACCGGATTCTAACCCGCACGATCCGGAGAATTTGTACCGTGACCGGCGGGGGGGGTGGGAGGAGAGAGCAAAGTCAAGTGTCCGGGGCTCCTGGCGACTTGGGAAGCCGCGCGCCCCTCGCCCCCGCCGCGCCGCCGCCNTAGCGCGCGCGCTAGGATTTCTGACGTCTGTGCAGCAGCCGACACCTGCGGCGCTGTCCCAGGGGAAGCTGGCTCCGCTGCAGCCTCAGAGCCCCACACGGTCCCCGGTCCCAGCAGGATGACAACGTCGTGCAGGAGCGGGGACCCGTCCGGGCCGAGGCCCGCACACACGCGGACGGACGAGCACGACCACATCAGCCCTTGTGAGTGCCGCGGCAGAGGCCTGCACGCGGGCGCCCTCGCCCCCCGGGCCTGCAGCCACCTGCGGGAAAGGTTGTGACACAGGACACAGGAGAGGAAGGTTCCGAGACCCCGCAGTTGAAAGATGGGGGACCCGCACCCCGGCTGCAGAACTGTTGGCCGTGAAGTTTCTGTTGTTCTCAGCCATCATGTGTGGGGATGTTTGTTATGCAGCAGCAATAACTAACACAGGTTACCTCTGCCTGGTGGGCCACCCGCCTTAGTGGAGGACATGTCCACCATTTGTGAATTCACACTCAGGCCTGTCACCTGCCCTTCCCCGATCTGCTCTGTGTCCTCAAGACCGCCCTGACACAGGCTCCCTGGACAACCGACCCAGCAGGTTGAGCAAACGGGAGTGAGTGGTAGAAAACTGGAGGGAAAGAGAAGGAAACAGGCAAAGTTTTCACCCTATGGCACTCGGCCTCTGACTTTGTCTGCGGGAGTAGCTGAGTCTCCTCCATGGCAGAGTCTCCTCCATGGCAGTGTCTGTACCAGTCAGCCCCTTCTTGGATGGTTCCAACGTGCTCTCTACAACACTCATCATAGATGCTCCCAGTGGAAGGTTTCACAATAGGGCCATGTAAAATGTCATTCTAGGATTGGATTACATACGTGTAATCCACGTGAACACATGTCTGCGGAGCTGGGGGAGGGAGGGCCGGCGCCTGCCTAGCCGGGTTTGGGAGGATAGAGCTCCGTGAGATGCCGGGGGCCGGACGGGGCAGGGGTGGGAGGAGAGAACTACAAGGACCGCTGGATTTGGGGTGAGGAGCTGCAGCCCCGCACAACTGCATTCTCGGGTAGGAGGCCGGTTGTTAAGTGCGCTGTTGCTTTGCAAAAATGCGTGTGTTTTCTGGCGTTCCAGCTGGGGCAGGGAGGCGACACCCATGAGTTCTGGGGCTCTTCCCCTCATGTCACACACCTCCTCTTTTTTAAATTGCAAAGGTAGGTTCTTTAAAAAAGATGGTCGTGTGGCTCTTTACCGAACTGAAACAGAGCCTATTAAGCTTCCGGGAGATTTAAGTGTGCAAATTCAGCTACCAAAGAGCGGGGATCCCAGAGTACGACAATAGCTATTGTCATTAGGGAGTGTGTGCGGGTGGTCGGGAGCATCGAGCGGATGTGAGGCTGGGCTTTCTTTAAAGCAAACAGTGTTTCTGAGGCAGGTGGGGATCTGGGGGTCGGGGGGGGTGGGTG
>NW_007732969.1:17969-83822 GCF_000696425.1 Galeopterus variegatus | reverse complement strand
GGGTGGGTGGGATGGGTAAGTGGTCAGGGGAGGGAGGATCTAGAGGAGTTCTAAGAATTCAGGCTTCCAAATCTCCACTAGGCCCTACTGATACCATTAAGACTTAAAGGTGGGGGTGGAGAGTTTCTGTCTTTCTTCTTTTTTTAAGTGGGGGATCAAGAAGTAAGATCCAGCCAAAAAAAATAAGAAAAAGTTCGATTCAGTTTTATCATTAATGACTTCTCCACTGTGACTCTTGGTTTCCTTCAGGGGTTAATTTCGAGCTTTGTATGTATGTCTGTGTGTGTATGTTGCTAAGGTCACCATGGCTGACCGGGCTGCTGCTGAAAGGGCCTGCAAGGATCCCAACCCCATCATTGATGGCAGAAAGGCCAATGTGAATCTGGCATACTTAGGAGCAAAACCAAGGATCATGCAACCAGGTGAGAAATGCCCACCACCACCCCACTCCACCTCCAGTGTCCCCCACTTATGAATAGAATGATGCCCTGATTCAGAAGACATTGGCTCCCTGAGAATCTGTAGATATGTTTAGTAAACTTGAACCATGGCTGGTTATTCTACTAAGGCATTAAAGATAAATGAGAGTTGTAAAAACTCCTTCCAGGACTTGAAATGTACCTTGTGCAAAAATAAATATTGGGGATCTGGACAGTTTGAACGCCCAAGAGTTAGGCTTGACTCATCTGTCACCTGTGTGGCATACATTTGTTGTAGTCCACTCTCAATATTCAGTTTTTAGCCACTTGTAGATAATTCACATGTGAGTTATATGGGCAAATTTGTCAACTCCAGTTAGTTTATTTTCCTACTTTTAGTGTTTTCTTTCCTGCACTGTCCTCAGAGCAGACAAGCTGACTTGAACACTGACCCAAGAGAAGTATGGGGTGGGGGTGGTGTCCACATGGTAAAGCTTTAACATAAAATCACAGAATATTAGCAATCGAAGGAAATAGATTGCACCTATTCAAGGTTTGTTATGTTACAAATAAAGAAGCTGACACTTAGAGATAAGAAATAGTTTAACCAAAGTCATGTAATTATTAGTTGCATTTTGTCTATGTGAAAATATGATCTTTTGGATTATTTACAACACTGTCCTTTGCATTTGCACAAATAGCTGAGAGTTGGCTATTGAGCAAATGTAATCTTTTTCCTGAGTGAGCAACTTTACTGGTTTGATTAAATCATGTACTCTTCACTTCTAAGTCTTTCCTGAAATTTTTCTGAAATTTTGGAAAGAGATTGGCACTTCCCTCCAAATGGATTTAAAAGGAAACTAGGTAACTAGGTTGCCAAGAAAGTAAGTGCATGTGCAAATATCCATGGGCATTTAAAAATATGTATTTGTCTAATACATTATGTTTATGTACTATCCAGAAGAGAAGGCAAGAGTTTGTTTTCATGAATTTTTAATATTGCAAACTGTAAAACCCATAATCAAAGCATTGTTCAAAGCATTCCAGCATGTTCCAAATTACAAAGACTTTATAGACCATGGTTCAGAATTTTAAGAATATTTGTGAAATGTAACTTCATTGTCAAGTCCTGTTGTTCTTGGTTTCATTTCAGGAACATTTTTGCCTGGTCTAATTTGCCAGGTCTTACTCAGGGTCTGTCAAGTACATTTTGCAGATTTTTTTTAGAGTTTTCACTTCCAGCCTATTAAAGCCTTTATTTTGGATCGATGATAGCATTTATGAAACCAACTTTTTAAAATAGACATACCTATATGTGATATTTTCTCTAAAGTATTTTTCCAAGTGAAAGTTGTGATTGCATTTTATATGTAGGAGTCATAAATGCCTAATGCACAAATAGAGAATGTGGTATGTTTTGTTGTTAGGTTTTGCCTTTGGTGTCCAACAACTTCATCCAGCTCTTATACAAAGACCTTTCGGGTAAGTCAATTCATCAGGCCCTCCTAAGTTTCAGTATGGTTATCATTTGTTAACTTGCCTCTTTGTTATATGCAGACAAGATCATCATGTCACAGAACGTTCCCGGTTATACATATTTATATTTGTGTATTTTTAATGCTGATACTATAAATATTTTTAGATGAGTCAAGTTATCTGACCAAGTACCAGCCTCCAAACCAGACAAATTTTGAGCTTATGATTAACAAAACAAAACAAAACAAAACAAAAATACCAGGTATGACTTGTATACAAGACGATTGTGTCCCAACACCATTACTGCTGTTCAACTTGACTCAATTTTATTTATCTTTTTCTAACCTGACAGGGCTCGTATACAGTTAAGCTAACTGATCAGAAGGATACGGTGATAACAGGTGGAATAGTTCTGTTTGGAATTAAACTCTGTAACCGGTAGACTCAGACACACAAGCTCAGATGGTGATTAATGATGCATGGATGTTGGTGTTGTTTTTATTTTTTACCATAGTCAATAGCCCTCCGTGTGCTTTATTTTATTTATTACAGTAATGAAGTGGTGTTGATAGCTAAACTGTGTGCTTTTTTACTTAATTGAAAAGAGCTGTAGTGAAAGTGTTTTCTTTTCCTCGGGGAAGGGGCTCTTTGCGTTTTGGTTTTCGTGGTGGTGTTGAGGAGTGTTGACTTTTGACTTTGCCATGGGAAGCAAAGGGCCTTTTTTTTTCTTGCTTTTAAGCTGTAGCCTGTGACTTCTGTTTAACCATATTTTTGTAGTGAGTGCTAAATTGTGTGATTTCTCTGTAAGAATACAGATTCATTGCTTGCATGTCCTAAGTTTCTGTTTTATGGGGGTTTTCCTGGGAACTGGGTTCTTTTCTTTTGCAATGCGTATCCACTTTCAGGCCATCTAATTTAAAGGTTCAGCAAGTCTCTTCAGTTTTCATAAACACCAGCCAGTTTTGTTGAGGAGCGTAGCACTAACTTTCACCTTTCAAGCCTAACTTGGGTGAACAGCCTGCTCATATTTGTGTTATCTGTGGGTCCTGTGATTACCAGCTTTCCTGTTCTGAGGTCCCTATTTTCCTTCCATTCAGACACCATGTGGGGGGGAGATCACCTACCACCTAAATTTACCCTGGGTAGGAGAGTGTTTTGGCTATGTTCTACCTGATCAACATTCCTGTAACTAATGCCAGAGGTTTAAAATTCCTTCTTAAACATTCTAGCTGTTCCAGGAGTATTTTATCCTCAGCAATAGTTTCTTCTCTAGCTTACAACCTAAACTTCTACATGTGTAACCTGGAAGTCTGGAATCTGTGTACATGGATAGATGTCTATCTACCCTGTGTGTCTCCAAGAATAGACTTTTTTAAAAAGTTAGTAATAATTTGACTTGGAAGAGTCAAGTTAAACGAGGGTACTTCAAAAAGTTCATGAAAAAATAGAATTAAAAGAGAATATGATTCTCCCCATGAACTTTTGAAGTACCCTCCAATTTTCCATAAACACCTTCTTATAACCCTCCCTTTAACTTATCAGTACTTCATTCTTACTGCCAACTCCTAGTTTTTTGATTTTTGTGGGGTTTTTTTTTTTTCTGTAGAAGAGTCTTCTGCCCAATATGATTAGAAAGGGCCTTCATATATCCATAGCTATTTATCGAAGCCCCATCCAAGCCAATCTGTATACTGATAATAAATGGTGGGTTGATGGGTCCAATCATTTCTGTGGGTACTTCATTGGTCTAGACTATCTGTTTAAGGTGGCATTGGGGAGGAGAACACACATCTGAAGAAGTGATGATAATCTTAGTCATGATCTCACATTAATTCATGAAACAGTTATAAAACTAAATCAACAGGTATTAGCATGTGTTTATTTTTTTCACTGTGTTAGTGTTTGGTTGATGCAAAATGAAGAAATTATACATTAGTTTGGGAAACAAAAATAATACAAACCAATTAAGAAGAGCTAATTGCTAAGTGATTTGATATTGTTTCAAGTACAAAAGGAATTCAGAGTAGCAAGAAAATAGATGGGTTGGAGTTGGACAAAGCTATTTGGGGGCTGGGGGCTGTTCAAGAGGTTGACTTGAAATAAACTTGGACCAATGGGTATGTTTTGGACAGATAAAAGAAAGACTGGATACGTCTGAAGGGTATAGGATGGAGTGAGTGTAAACAAAGGCACAGAGGAGAGAAAAAGACTCAGTGCATGGAGAAACCAGACTGTTGAGGGAAGGTCTTGAGAGCTAGGCATAGCCGTTTGGGCTGGTTGTGGAAGTCCTTATCAATCCTTGAGAAAGAAACACTAGGAAAATAGGAATCACCAGAGTAAAGTATGTCATATGGAAATTTTAAATCAAGTGTGTTTTGATCATAGCCTTCATTTTTCATCTCTTCCAATATTAACTGTCTTTAAAAAGGATGGTGATTATTACTGTGTGCATAAATTGTTTGAACTTGAGATTCCTAATAGAAACAGATAGCATTCCAGGTAGACCAAGCAAGCTTTCTCTTTCTTTTTTAATGGGTTCTCAACACTGCTCTAATTCCCAAGAGTCTGTACCTAACAAATCACACCTGGTCATCCTAAATTCTATTTGAATGTCACATGTTCTTATCTTAGGCCTGGAAAGAAGCTTGAGAATTTTAAATTTTACTTGTTTGAAATTTCTAGTGATGGAACCCTTTTTTAAAATGTGGTCCTTAAATAGCCCCCAGGCTACTTTGGGCCTTTAAAAACAAAACCTTGGCCTGAAGGAACTTGTGATGTAACACAGTGGGCAGATACAGAGAAACTAGTGGATTTGCTGAACTATATCTTATGAATAGTTATGTTTGAAAGAAGCATTTTCTTATGGAAAACTTGGAGGGGAGATGCTGTAGATCTGTGAGCAGAAATTTCTGGGCTAGTTTAGATCAGGTTAAACATATATTTAGTTACTTAACTTTAAGTGTTAAGTTTTATGCTGGGTGTGGTAACACTCTGTTGGGTTTTTATACTCTCCACTAAAGGGTGCAGGAGGGGCCATAACTGACGTTAACCAAACATCTGTTACGTGCATGATACTGATAATGGATTTACATAAATTATGTAATTAAATTCTCACATTAAGTATTCGATAGAGGCACTGTTAATGTCCTTTCTGTGAGTGAAAAAACTGAGATGCAGAGAGGTTAATTAACTTCCCCCAATCACAGGACTGGTAAGTGTTAGAGTCTGATTCTAGATTCACAATCATGTTCTGCCTGCCTTCAAAAGCTGTGTTCTTTCTTTCCTCTGTATCAAGCTGCAGCAAAAAAAGACATGATTGCATTGTCTTTCATAATCTAGTAAGAAAATTGATAAGCACCAGGAAGACCTGTCCATGTGACTTGAGATAAGGGAGAGAAATATCAGGTCATTGGGATTTAGGAAGTCTTCATGAAGGAAGTAGAAGTTGACCTAGATTTTAAAGAATGATGGAGGATAGGGGACTCTTTTTACCAAGTACCTACTATATTTACTATTGCAGGCTCTTCCCAAAGATAATTTTATTTAATGCATAGCAACTCAGGGCTGAAAATATTAGTCCATTTCACGTATGAAAATGTGATACTAAAAAGTAAAGCAAATCTCTGAAGGCTCTACACATAGTGAGTGCTAGAGCAGGGATGGATGGAATTTGGATTTCACCAGGTAGAGGTGGAGTGAAGATTGGCATCCCAGGTGAGGTTTGGATGGCTTGAGTGGAGATGAGGGCCTAAGAATGTGTGGCATGTCCAGGAAACACTAAGGAGCCCAATTGATGACCTGGGTTCAAGGAAGGGTGGAAAGAAATACTGGAAAGGTATTTTGGAGCCAGAGGCATAAAAGGTTTAGGAATGCCAAGGTTTCAGAAATTTGCACTTAGTTTGGTATAATGTTGGGGCCGAGGACTAGTTTGAGCAAGTGAGAGAGATGGAAGCTTTGTCAGCAGTTTGTGTGATAGGTTGGAAGAGGAAGAGGTCACAGAGAAATGTCAGTGGGACCTGAAGAGATGGCAAGAAGAGGAAAATGTAGTCATTTTTCTTTGAAACTTATAAAAGTCTGTAACCTTGTGCTGTTGTAACTTCTGTGTGTGTACAGTCTATGTTTAATTGAAAGAAAGGACATTGGTAGAGATCTAGTAGGAGAGGGAGATTCCCAAATCGCCTTAATAGGTTCCTTAGACTATGAAAAGAGCTGGGAAGGCAGGAGTTGCTTCAGAAGTGCCACCTTACGCTCTAGTCCCATTCTGCCTTCCCTCCTGAACCAAGGTATGTTAGGCTCTGCATGGTCTTCTGGGTTCTCCTTTCTCTTAAGCCTCAAAGGGCTCTAGATTTTCCTTTGCCTTCCAGATGTCTTCCTATCCCTTGCCAGCCTTCATGTAGGTGTCTGATATTCCAGTGAACTTTATTTATACTCTCATTGGTTGGCATTAGAAAATCAAAGCTATTTCTTAATGTAAAGAAAATGCAGAGATAGAGACCTCTAAGCAACCCTGCCTATCTTTTGATGCATTCTACACACACGCACACACACATTTTATGATGCCTTTTTGTAGGAGAAACTTATTTTCAGTTAACTTTTTTATTCAAAGATGTGAACCTAGCAACCGTGTGTTGTCCTTGGAACTTTGGGAGTACAAGGGGTTAATGTTTTGGTATCAGTGAGATTCATACTGGCTGGACTTTGCAGCTGATAGATGTTTTACTTTGGCCTTATAAAGACATTTTACCCGCTGGAAACCCTTGTCGCATGACAGGATCAAAAATAGCCCGGCTGCAGCCCCAGCTGTCCATCACCACATGTAAACTGGCCTGAGAGGAGGCCCTCTTAGCCATGTCTGCACATTGTGGACGTGGTGGCCTCCAGGGACAGTGCTTCATAAAGCCACACCTGTCGCTGTAAGTGAGCCAGTCACCTGACCTGCAGCAGAGTTCTGAGTGTGTGCATGACCACGCGTCTGGTTTCTGACAAGCAGTTAAGAACATCTCTAAGTGTCCTCAGAAACACTTGATGACGTCGTTTCTCCTGGCACTGGGAAAGATCTACAAGTCTGGTAAAATTGAGTGTATTTTTATCATTGGGGTCAAAGTTTACTACCCTCTGTGATAAATTCATCTTTTCCATGGATGTTCGCTAATGAGTGCTTTTCAGTGAAACTCTGAAAAGGCAAAGCAAAATCTTTGTTTTTGAAAAATCTGACTGTGAAGTTCTCTGTTTTTTAAAACTCTCTTTAAAGTTCTTTAAAATTTGAAGACTGTACTTGTGCGTGTATTTCTTCTAAATTGGCTTTGCCAGCAACCAAATAGCCTTCTAGTGTCATATTTTTAGAAATATAGGGCATTTTGATGGAGATTATTTTAAACTAAGAAGAAATAAATCAGATATTCGTGGTAGTGTTTTAAATGGGCAGTAACGAATCGCAAGAGTAAGAATTGAGATGCATGGGATTTTTTTTTAATACCTCTTGTGATTTATCTTTTAACCAAATTAACTTTTAAGTAAGGTTATTGGAGTCTGTCTTGTATGTGATCCGTGAATGTATAATTTTAAAAGGCACTTGATTTTGTTTTACTTTCTTGAACTTCTGCAGGATAATTCATAATCATACAATTGATTTATACAAAATATCAACTGATAGGGCAGATTTAAAACAGATATGCTAATCATTCTATTTCTGTTGATTTGGAGGATAAAACAAGTTAGTGGATGTGCCAAAAAATGTTTCCTCATTATGTTAACCTTTAAAATTTCTATTAATTTTAGAAATATTTAGTTGTATTTCCCTGTTCCTATCTTTTCCCTCAACCTCATCATTTCCCCAAAACCCCTTCTGTCTGTCTTGCATAGAGATAAACAAGCTGGCTGACCCTCAGTTGCCTGATAGTCAAACAGGTTTGGTTGACTGTTGTGTCCTTATGAATTTTATGGGGAAAAAAAAGAAAGAAAGAAAGAAAGAAAGAAAGTGTGCTGCACATCTTTTTGGGAATCACTGCCATGAATGTTAATGGTGTTTTTGTAGCTTCCCACAACAGCCTCTTGTGACAGAGTGAGCTGCACTACAGTTCGTTTGAGAAGTGTGATTCTGCTGTGTTTACCACACTTGTGAACTTTTAAACTCCTTTTTTTTTTATTTTGTCGCCTGCTTCTTTTTTTAATTATTATTTTTAATAAGGGTGACTGAGGTTGCAGAGAGATTAATGTGTGCTGAGTCTGCATAGCAATTTCAAGTAGGGTTGCCATGATAATAAACATATGGATTTTGTTGAAATTTATTTTAGTTTGACAAATCAGCCATCGCCCCACAGAACTGAATGATCACAGATTACCTTCTGAGTGCTATATTCATGCCTAAGAATTTTACTATTTGCTAAACACTTTTATGAGCTCATTACAAAATTTTCTAAAGTCTTAATTAAGCATTTGTTAAATATGTCTTATGTGCACAGCCCTCACGAACCTTGATTAACATTCTAAACTTTTGATAAGTGATATTTAATGACTCTTGAATAATCATAAATGAAACTTCTAGCAGGGAGGGTGTCGTCATATTTTTTGCTGTTGAATTCTTTGGGGGACACTCCATGACTCTGGCTACTGCCAGAGTACTTTCAATGGACCGCTAGAAAGTAGATATTGTGGCAACCCTATGCTTATAATAACCACTAAATTTGAGTTTGTCTCATCTCTGAACAACAAATGCTCCAGATAGGAGGTAACACCTGCCTGACTTTGTTTTCCCTTTCTCAACAGGATCCCTGCCCACTATGTCTATCCGCAGGCTTTTGTGCAGCCCGGAGTGGTCATTCCCCATGTCCAGCCGACAGCAGCTGCGGCCTCCACCACACCTTACATAGATTACACTGGAGCTGCATATGCACAGTACTCAGCCGCAGCTGCCGCCGCTGCTGCCGCAGCCTATGACCAGTACCCCTACGCGGCCTCTCCAGCTGCTGCAGGGTACGTCACCGCTGGAGGCTACGGCTACGCGGTCCAGCAGCCAATCACCGCAGCGGCACCTGGGACAGCTGCCGCCGCCGCTGCCGCAGCTGCCGCCGCAGCCGCATTTGGCCAGTATCAGCCTCAGCAGCTGCAAACAGACCGGATGCAATAGACCAGCCATCTGATCAAAGTTGAATTGTTTTCTCTTTCCCTCCCCCATTTTCCAATTTTTAGTAGCTAGTAAGAGTTAACATTGACTTTAACAGCTTTAAAAAAAAAAAAAAAAAGCGATGCTATCGTGAAGCAGAATTATTATTTTTTTTAATACTCCGGGTAGTGTTCTAGATGAGAAAGCGGTGAGGACGAGGGGAATGGGCGTCGTCTTGGAAATCAATCCCAAAGAGCCTGAGTGAATGAAAGGCCGCTAGGAGATGACGGCAGGAGTAACCGTGGAACTTCGCTTTTGTAACGGGGATTTTTATTTTTGCTCTTTTTATAGTATCAGGGAAGCAAACTGCCTTTTACCAGTTAGAAAATGCTCTTTGAATCTAGTTGAACCAGGGAATACAGAGTGAGCAGTAGGTAGCTTGAATTACATTTAAAAGCAGATTTTTTTTTGTACAAACCAAACGGTGAAAGCACTGATTGTCATTTTTAGCAGTCACTATGGCCTATAGAACTTTTTTCGAGTAAGAAGGTAGTGTTCTCACTATCTCAAACATGGGCATCGAACAATCATTCTAGGAGCGTGGCAGTGGGTGAAATGGTGGACAGGCACCAAAGCTATCTTCTCATCTGTCCTGTGGACGAGTGGGACTGTGGAACAAGTGATGTGGAATGAGCGGGCGCAACAGCTGTACAGACAATCAATAACACACAGTTCTGGAAAGAACACATCACTTGTGCTTGTTTGATGAGCTTGTCACATTCTAATCCCTCTCCCCATCCTGTTTCAATTTTGGGAAACTTGTATCTGCTGGTGTCAGCAATTCTGATTCTGAAATAGGATCAGGCTTTTATTACAACAGCCTTCTCTTTCTATTTATTGTGTCGACTCGTGGCTTATGAAAAAGGCAGGCAAAGTTTGCAGACTAAACCCTTAAGAACTGTCTTAAGGACACATCTTTTTTTTCCCTTTTTAAATAATTTTACACTTTTTAGTATCTATTTCAGAGTCATATTTAAAACTATTTATTAGTGATTACATGAGACAACAAGGTTACTGAAATTACAATTCTTCAAAGGTTAATGATAATGTGGTTTATACTGTGCCTTAATAGTAATGCTATTTAAGATATTTATTTTTAAGTTTTACTATGCTGCACTCTAAAGAAAGGAACTTTAGATGTGACACTGTAAAATTATGTATTCATCTCATGGCATAAATTATTTAGTAGGTCTAGATGTAGCATATTAAATATTAACCTATTCAACTAAAGATGTTGACTTGGATTTATTTAAATTCATATGTGCACTGTATAAGAGAGTACTCTTACATTAACACATTTTAGTTTATTTTAGTTTTTAGATTTTTTTAAAGATATATTGCTAGTTTCATGCTTCCTTATTTATCGGTAATTCATTAGTTTAACACTATTCTTACGTAGTTTTTAAATGCTGCTTTACATTTTTCTTCTGAAACTGCAATACTTGCAATTTTTATTCTTAAACTAAATTGAATACTATTTTACACTGTATTGGATTTTTATACTTGAACAATTTCATACAAGGGAAGACAGGTTAGCATTTTTATGGACATTCTCCATTATCACTGGATTTACTTTAAGTATTCCCAAACTAGACAGTGTTATGTAATGTAGACATGACTCTCCTGTGCAAATTATTTATTCATTGTGTATATTGCTTTATAACATTTCAGATCTTCTAATCTATTCACTTGTATTAAATATAATTTTTAAAAACTTCTGTTGCATTGATTGTTTGTAATTCTGTGTTTAAGATGAATAAGCTTTCCTTTTAACTAGAATTAATAGCCATGATTCACATGTAATATTTTCAGTGAGCATAAAACTCTTCTGGATGTGCAGTTTTTGTGCCTTTTAAGTAAATTTTGTTAACTCAGTATCCACCTTACACTTAGTAAATAGTATAGGTCATCCCCCAACAGTGAACTCTAAATGACTATTTATATCACTGAAAATGGGTCATTGGGTTGTAGAGGGGACCAGTCAGTCAGAAGCTGGACCAGCACAATGGTGCTGGGGTCAGGTAAACTGAGGTTTGGAACTAGACTCTACCACTTTCTAGCAATGTGAGTGGAGCAAATTGCTTTTTGTAATTCACCTTATTGGTAAGGTTTTTATGGGTTTCTTACCTATCATATTGAGACAACAACATGTGTCTCATATGGTTATTCTGCCACAGAGCCAAATATATAGTAAGTGAGTATGTAGCAAATGTGTTGTAGCAGCTGTTGTGGTAATGCCCTATAGTGATAGCTAACCAAAGAGAAAGTCACCTAGCAGGGTGTTTTCATTTTTTAATTTCTGTCCACAATGACGTGGTAATATCTAATAAGGTGTGTGTCAGAACATCAAATGAGAAACAGTCATAGTGATAGTCTTAGTGTATATGTCATGTTAAATTTCGAATGGATTGTTTGTTTGATCACTTGGTCCTAACATTTCCCAAATCCACGATACGATATATTTTCTTTACTTCCCTTTAGTTTTCAATAATTATAAGCAACAGAAATCTGTGGTAACAGGTTCCATGTCACTTTCTCTACTTTGTAACTATCCTATTTAGAGCCATCACAATCTCAAACTTTAATTGCCTTTAATTTTCCAAGGAAAAATACATACCAGCTTATCTCCAGAGAGAGATATTATTGCACCCCAAGGTATTATCTAGGCTCAGTAAAATAATTTCTATGCTACTTAATTTAGTCAATGCATCAATGATTATTTTATTCCAGAAGACATGTTCTACTTTTAATTTTTCAGATTTATGAAAGGTCACTTTTGTCCTCAATAAGCCATCTATTGCTGAACTTTAAAATGAAGCAGTGTTTGATTTATTGATCAAAAATAGGTCAGACAGTTCTGGGAAAAGCTTTTCAAAAACAGCCAATTCAGAAAAGTCAAAATCCACCTACCTTTGGGTATCCCTTTCTTGGGGGTGTTTCCTGATCCATAGCAACAGCAACATTAGCAGTTATAGAGAGGGTATAATTTTTACCTTATAATCCTAAGGCATAAATTTCTAAAAAGAAAAATAAAAGTTTTCAATATCTGGTAAAGAGCAGAGAGTAGCCATGACAATGTCTACAGTGGTTGGGCAGGATACTTGTTTGTGTAGAGTAAGAGAAAGTAATGGGTCTGAGAACCAAAGTGCTGGGTCAATCCTGGTTTCATTATTTACCAGTGGGGTGATCTTAACCCCCTCTAAACTAGTAATATGTGAGTTGATAGTACCCAACTTAGTTGCTCTACCTCCAGATTTTATTAATTGATATGAGAGCATTTTAGAAATTCTAAAGCATTGGGCAAATGAAAATTATTAAGTAATTTCAATTGTCTCATTAAATGACCCTTCCAAAAAAAAAAAGACAACATTGTATCTCATGATGTTATCTTTATTCTCTCTCGACCAAGTAACAGCTAGACTTGCTGTAAGATAACAGCAGCACAAAAATAACACTGAAAGATGAGCGATTACCCAGCTAGGGAAAGGAGAGGTAAAAGAGAAGATTATGGAATACATTTCTCTCAGAAGGGAACTATATTTAGTTCTCTCTTCACTCCTGTCAAATATCATTCTTAATTCTCTCTGAAGCTTAAGAGCATTCATGAAGATGACAGCCCGAGGTTTGGAGAGGAAGAGGTGAAGGGAAACCAAAAAATAAATAAATAGATTCTCATGCTTGCTTTCGTTGTCTCTTCTCCTTCATGAGTTCCAGGCTGTTTCCATGGAAATTCTAACTTTGTTTTGCTTAAGCACTTCATACAGAAGAGATTTCATTATGGGTATTTGTTCTGAGTTGAATTTTTAAAGTTCAGTCATGATTTTAGCTCTATCGTTTAAATTTAAAGCTTTGAAGCCCCATTTGTAAATGAAAATAAGAAAGAAATGAGACCCTGCACACGAGCCCTTTAGAATTTTTAAGTGAGAAAAATAATACACTTTGTAGCTTTGACATTAATTAGTTCTTTTTGCACAGTATTTGGTCCTTGTTGGCCACCTTGTTCAGAGAGAAAGTCTATCAAAGTCCCCTTCTCTCAGTCACTTGTTTCCCAGAAGATGAGTGCCATTGCTATTTTATATCCAAGATGCTGCCACTAAACTATATTTTAAATGAGTTGGAGGGTGCACATTACTTTCCAATCTGCCACTGTTAGAGGTAATTCCAATTACATTATACATGGATTGAGTACAAACTGTTACTTCTTTTCATTTGATAGCTACATGATGTGTTCATAAAGGGGCAAGTATGTGAAACTGACTTCCAAAATGAGTTTTAAGTACAAAAACATAGTTTGCCAAGTAGAAAATTGTGTTCTAGCTCTATTTTTAAATGATGTTCATCTGACAGGCCCAACCAGGTATGAGCTTGTTTACTTTTTAAGTTGTCCTGGCTCTGCCACCTGCCCTGCAGCTGCCTCAGGTGAGACAAAAGAGATGCAGCAATGCTGTTTGGAGAGTCTTAGGGTATGCATTTGCCCTTCTGCATTTGCTTACGTACATTTTGAAACTTGAGGAAAAAGGAGTGTGAAAAGGATGTAGATGAAAATAATGAAGAAAGGTCAAAAACATCTAAAAATACACGAAAGAGGATGAGATGAAGGAGTGGGAGTCACTTGGATCATGTGTGTGTGTGTCGTGTAGATTATGTGGTGGTTCATGTGTGGATCATGTAGTTCATGTGTGATCATGTGGATCATGAATGCATCATATGTATGGATCATGTGGATCATGACTGGATCATGCACGTGAATCATGTGTGTGTGGATCATGTAGATCATGAATAGATCATGAATGGATCGTGTGTGTGGATAAAGTGGATCCTGCATGGATCATGTGTGGATCATGAATGGATCGTTGGGGGGGGTCATGTGTGGATCATGGGGGCCACTAAGGGATCCATGCAGGGAAGAGAGAGGTGGTCATTTACTGAGTGGCTGGAGACTTCGCTTAATGATGGAGAGTGGAGTATCATTTAAAGGACAGCAATTAGATACATGGTTTCCTTCTGTTTTCTAATTAAAAAAAAGAAATTTAGGATAACAGCTGAGTTCTTTAATTTTATTTTTCATTGACAAATAATAATTGTATATATTTATGGGGTACAATGTAATGCTTTGATACATGTATACATTGTGGAATAATAAAGTCAGGCTAATTAACATATCCATCACCTGACATACTTATTTTTTTGGTGGTGAGAACGTTCATAATACATTCTCTTAGCAATTTAGAAATATACAGTACATTATTATTAACTGTAGTCATCTTGCTGTGCAGTCCAACACCAGAACTTATTCCTCTTGTGTAACTGAAACTTGTTTCCTTTGACTAATATTTCCCTTTCCTCCCCTACCCCCCGCCTCCGTCACCCTTAATACCTGGTAACCAGCATTCTACTCTCTGCTTTTATGAGTTGGACTGTTTTAGATTCCACTTATGAGATAATGAAATATTTGTCTTTCTGTTCCTGGTGTATTTCACTTAGGTCCTGTAGATTCATCCATGTTGTTGCTAGTAACAGGATTTCATTCTTTTTTACAGCTGAATAGTATTTTGTTGTGTATATACCATATCATCTTTATCCATTCATGCACTGATGGGCACTTAGGTTGTTTCCATATCTTGGCTATGGTGAATAGCACTGCAGTGAACATGGGAGTACAGACATCTCTTCAATATACTAATTTCAACTCCTTTGGATATATACTTAGCAGTGGGATTGCTGGATCATATGGTAATTCTACATTTAGTTAATAGCTGAGTTGCGGTTTAGACATTTTTTTTTAAATGGAGCATATTCTTGGTAACTGAAATCTTTGAGAATTATGGCACCTCTTGTATGTTTAGATAGAGCTTGGTCATGGGCTTTCCAAAAACAGGGAATATTGGCATCCTTTTATTTTATCTATTGTCACTTCCCGTTTTAAGTAGACAAACAGGTCAAAAGAAGAGGGGGAAGGGCCGGCCCAGTGGTGCACTGGTACAGTGCGCCGCTTGGGAGTGCGGTGGCGCTCCCGCCGAGGGTTCGGATCCCACATACAGACCGGTTCCCGCTCACTGGCTGAGCGAGGTGTGGGAGCAACACTGAGGGTTGCGATCCGTTGCTGGACACGAAAAAAGAGACAAAAAGGAAAAAAAAAAAAAAAAGAAGAAGAGGGGGAAGATTAAAGACAATGTATGCACCCAGTATGCTTTGATTCAATGTTTTAAAAAGTCATTTGAGGCTGAGAAACTTGATCTGTTAACATGTGTATTTGCACATGCTTTGCTGCCTCTGTCTCCACACTGGCATGCTCCTGCTGATAGGCCTATGGAGAAATCATGGAAAGTTTGCAATGAGGGGGTGAAGGAAGAGGTGTGCACTGCTAACCACCTACCATGTACCCGATAATTATAATTAATTCTTCTGAAAACAAAAGGTAGGTATCCCCATTTTTCAGACAAAGAGAAGAGTGAGTAGCAGTGAGCACTCTGCTCAGAGTCATGGTGTCAGTTTGGTGCAGAACGGAGATTTCAAAACAGGGCAGCCTGAAACCAAACCCTGTATGCACACTACCTCGCCACACTGCTTTCTGCTGCTCCTTTTTCTAGTGAACCCTCTGACTTTCCCTTGCAGTTCCTTATACACGGCCACTGATTCCCTGTCCTCAGTCTCCTGTTACAAGTGAGCAAGCAACCACTGACTTGGAGGGAAAATTCCTGGATGTAGGTTTGAATTATTGGGGAGGATGAAGACAGAGGATTCCAGGGAGGCTGAAGAAGCCTTTAGCATTGCCCTGAACAAATTTGATTTATTCCTGATCACAGTTGAATCTACTCTTTTGATCTGTAGACTGACTTCTATCTGAACTTTTTGTGCCCGCTTATCACTGAGAGACCATATTTTAAAAATTCTTCTAACATAAATTTTCCACACTACATCTACTTTGTCAATAATATTTGCAAACCACTCCATATGCTCTGTCATCTACCATGTTCGGCAGTGTGCTTGGCATAAACCAATGCCCCGTGGAAAGAGAATATGCTGGAAAAGCATAACTGGGCACATGTGAAGTTAAAGGAAGTGTCTGAAGTCCTAGGAGGACTTGGAAGATGGTTGTAGGTATAAAACGTTATGTTGCAGATCTTTTATCTTGGGGCTCTCTCTGCAGCTCTTGTTTTCATTTTTAATGAGTCATTCTGTGTCATAGATTTATATTACAGAAGGAATATTGGTGGTAATCAACATCAAATCAAACACTCTTCTCTTTATGACCTTTGTTCACTCCTTTACTTTAAATATCTAGATTTTTGGCTACCACTTACTGTGTTTCCATTTGTGCCAGACACTGAATACATTTTCTTCAATCCTTACATCCTCACGGCAGGCATGGCATTATTGTCTCCATTTTACAGAGAGAGATTAATGTAACTTGCCCAAAGTCACAATTCAAGGTGATGAGTTGAAACCCAGGTCCGGCTGACGCCAAAGACTAGCTGCCACTAAATTATCATAGCAATCTCTTCTGTCACTAGGAATTGTCTCAGAAATTCTAAGGAGAGCTTAATAAACATGCCTTCAGTTCTGGGGTCAAAACCAAATCTAAAAACCCCTAGGCAGGCAAGTTATATAAATGACTGAAACCCTTAATAAAGATTGCATAACACAAACGTCTCCATGCTCATTTTCTTTATTTAATTTCTGTTGGCAACATTTGCTTAGTGACAGTACTAAGAATTATAATGACCATTTAGTTATCTTGACCTCAATCAATCCACTAGTGTTTTTGATGGGAAAACATTATGCTAATGCTGTGATTTACTATTATAATCTATTATAAAATTGAATAACAGTATATCTCAGTTTATGTCAAAGAATGCCAAATAACTATCAGCTTTTCATGAACATTGCCAAGTTCAATAATAATAACATTGGGTTTAAACACAGACTATAGTTACTAAAGGTGTATGATTCAAGTCATCTACCATCAATAGCGTGGCTGTCTCAGTTAAAACTGAAAGGAGATTAAAGAGTAAAGGAGACTTGAAGATGTAATGGCAGAAGCAGGAGTCAGCACATTGGGAATGACTGAGTGAGAGTCAGGGAGAGTATCCTAACTTGGAGAGAGTTTAGCAGCAAAACTCCCGGTAAAAGGAGTTGCTGTGCTTGTCCTTTAAGTGCACATGTTGAACGTCTTCATGTCCTGGGCATACCGAGAATCTTGATAATTCACGCTTTCAGAGCAGCTGCATTTGTTATCATCTTTGGCATATTTCTTCAACATGCACAAAGCCTCTTATCTTACAAACAGTCTCTCCCTGGACCGCTGTCTCTTTCAGCTGCTTAAAGGCCACGTCCTTTAAATCTCCCAGCTGTCTTTCTTACCTCTCAGCCCTTGCTTCCTTTATCTGTATTTTTTTTTAATCTTTCCCAGCTGCCACTTTTGGCACAGTGGTTGCCTCTCCGTTCTCTCAGAATGAGACATTTCAGCACAATGATGTAGGGAAGGAACATAACCATTATAACAATACATTTTCAAAATTAAACCTGAAATCTATCAAGAAAAAAATTTATTTCAGCTTTCGTACAACCTGTGCTCCATGAATCAACCCATACAGGTCTGAAAGGATGAGACACCCCAGCGACTTGTACAGAGAAATGCAAGAGAAAGCCACAGCACACTTAATTGTCCAAAATAAGAGATTTCTCCCCTTAGAAATGTAGATTGTCTGTGGCTACAGCCTCGCTGAGTTTATGTAACACTTTCTCAGTTGGATAAAATGCTGACTGGCATCCCCACTGTGTACAGAAATATAAATGCTAGAAAATAGAAATTTCATTTCATATTGGAAACTATTTGGCTTCACTTGCCTGCTGCCAATACCTCTAGTTGATTCGAAGCTTCTGTAGTCATTGTGATCATTCCTCAGGGTAGTTCTCACAAGAGAATTTTGGTGGTTCTATGGGTTTACCAGGTTTTCTTAATGTGATGAGTTTCTGAGTGATTAAGATAGATTGTATAATTCAGCATTTTGGGGTTTTCATAGCTATGCAGTAAGGGCTTGGGGACCTCCACCAAGCAGAGAGGGACAATGGCACACTGCTGGGCACAGCTAGGCGTTCAGGGCTTTGCGATTGTCACTCCTTAATTCTCATTCAAGAAATGCTCAAAGAGTAAAAGAGTCTTGAGTAATATCCTCATTCCACCTTTATGTTCTAATACAATAATATCAATACTAAAATCTAACCTTTATTGGGCATCGCTGGGTCCTTTCTTTGTATAAAGCATTCTAAGCCCACTACAGGCTTCTGGGATTTTGCTTCTATGTAATAGCCAGTCTATAGCAGCTACCATGTCCTTGAGATTATTAATTCTCACCAGGTCTTTCAATTTTCACCAGGACTTTTTAAAATCTCTGACTGAATGAATTAGGAGTAACTAAAATAGTGGAAGCTGGTTTCTTAAAATTAAAACTTCCACTGTATTATGGATCAGTTGTCTTTCTTATAATCATTTTAGAGGAATTACTGGCAATGATAATTATTAAAATTGTACCATTTTAATCATTTTCATGATTTCAGTTATGTCAAATTGGACTTACCTAGTTTGTATTTATAGATTTTTTTCAGAGACAGAGGAGATGTCACTTAACATGGAATGAACACGAGCATAAAAGCTTTTGAAAGACTATGGGGACATGCAAGTACAGCAAAGGGTGAGGCAAAGTATTCTCTAATGTTGGCAAAATAGAAATAATGTGCTACATGGTATGAGGAATTGTAAATTTTAGACAAAGAAAAGCATTGAACTACTTAACTGTTCTAGTTATCTATTGCGATATAATAAGCCACCCCCAAACTTAGTGCTATAAAAACAAAAACAGAATTTGGATGAGAAATTCAGAGAAGGCACAGCAGGGACTGCTCCTCTCTGCCTTTCAGTGTCTGCTCTGCAATCAGCAGGGATGATTACGATTGCTGAGGGTGACTCGAATGCCTCATGGCCCAAACAGCTGGGGCTGGAGGATCAGGTCCAAGGTGGCGTCCACGGCATGGTAGTCTCAGGGCTGCCGGATGACTTCTTACCAGACAGCTCAGAACTCCAAGAACAAATGTTTCCCATAAACAAGGTGGAAGCTGCACATCCTCTCCTGACCCAGCGTGAGAAGTTATGAAGCATCACATTTGTCACATTCTAACAATTACAAATAAGACAACAAAGCCAATACACACTCAGTGGCAGGAGACTTAAACTCCCCCTTTTGATGGAGGAAATAAAAGGTATTGATTGCCATCTTTAAAACTGCCTCATTAACAATTTTTTGGGGTCCAATCTAAATTCATTTATCTTTAATGCCTTTTTCATCCTAATATCTAATTTGTAAAAAATAAGTTCTCTTCCTCTTTCTGTGGCTGTATTTGCTCATTTTCGAAAGGTAGGAATTGGTGTGTTGAGTTACGAGTGGCAGAGCCCCTGGATATATCTGTGCAAGAGGTTACTTCTGACATATTACTGATTAGTTCTAGTAATAAAATAGAAATTTAAATGTCAGTAGGGTATGTTACATAGTTATTATCATCCAACTTTTTAGGAGACTGACACTTTTATAAACCTGATGTAGCCAATACTAAGATGGGGGTCCAAATTCCTAGAGTTGAGGTATACACCAGAGAAAAAGTAGCCAGATCTAGGAGTACAGAGGCAGTCGTGACAATAAAGAGCAGGAACCCTACTCAGAGGAGTCCAGCAGGCTGAACAACGAGAGTAGCACTGGGCTAAGAAGCCAAGGTCCCCAAATTCAATCCATGCCCCGCTATGTGCTTGAGAAAGTCCCTTCATTTCTTTTTTCCTCTTTTTCCTCATCTCTAAAGAGTTTGTCCTAGGTAACCTCAGGAACCCCTACCTTCCAGTGATAATAACACTAAGATTTTAGTTCAGGTCCTTCCTACTACACTCCTAACAGAGCAGCTCTTAAAGCATGTATGAAAAGAAGACAGGAAAAGTAATTAAACAGGCATTCCTTTGGTCACCTACTTTGTCTGACAATAGATCTTCTGGCACTTTGCTCATTTCAGTGCATTTTTACATGAATAAAATGCCTGAACTAAGAGAAGAAAGACATAAGAAAGAGCTTGAAGAGAAGGCATTTTGGTGAAACCAGGTTATAATCAAGACTTGGGGTCCAGAGAAAGCTGCCTGATCAACCTGAGAGACATCTAGTAATGACATCTGTCTAGGGCAATGACAATAACTGCCAGTGTTTGTCTCCTCCCATTTCAAGCTCACCAATACCCCTGCTATTCACTTAGCCAGAAAAAAGCGCTCTGCCTTTGAGAAGTAGCTTGAACGACAGCCACTCTCCCATTGCCTTGGGCAAGTATGCACATGGCTGCTCTAAGGGGACATCTGTGCCTGCTGCAGTGAGTCTAAAGAGCTGTGTTGTATTTGTCTAGGGTGATAGGAGGCCTTGCCTAACAGTGAGATCCATCAATAATCTATGGCCCTGTGGAGAAAGAACCCTATTAATAAGAAATGTCGCTGTTTGGAGACAACAGAGCCAGTGATGCCCTCGTTCCAGGGAAACAGAATATGCTCAGAGTGACGCAGCACTCCCTGAACTTTCCAGTTACGTCACCAGATAGCTTAGATCAGAAGCAATTTTAGAAGATACATTCAACATACTAATGCCCTTTTGGCCAGCCCAACTCCTTAGAGTCAAAGTCTGGTCAGAAACACACTTGACCAGAGGTTTGCTTGTTTGTCTTTAAGACCAGTCAAGGGCACTGAGTTATTTTGGCACACTAGGCCTTCTATCAGGTCACTATTTAAGTATAAAAATGCTTACCTGGGTGGTTTTAGATCCAATAAGGAAGACTGAAAAATCAATAGAATTCCCAAACATATTTTCCATTCCATTTAAAGCTCACAATCTTCTAGGTCTGTCTAGTTCTTCTTTATGGTAACATTTAATTATTAATCCTTCCTTACTTTTAAGTTCTAATTTAAGAGTGCATTGATAGATTGGTCTCTAGGGAGTTTGCCAAAATTGTGGCAGGACAAAGTCATTAGCGTATGACGACTTCAGGCGTGGACTTGGAGGCAGACTGAGTCTGGGCTTCCCTGTTTGCCAGCTGTGTGGCCTTAGGCAAGTTATATACCCTCTCTGAGTCTCTATTTCCTACTCTGTAAGGGGAGAATGATGTCTCATGAAGTATGATAATGTAAAGCATAGAGCAAAGCAAGTATTAAGCATTTGATAAAGTTTAGGTACTTTTAATTATTTTTCTTAATTATTCATTCCACAGATATTTATTAGTTTAATATGTGCTATCGAATGGGGACAGAGTAGCAGAAAAACATAATGCTTTGGTACTCATGGAGATTACATTCTGGGAGCAGAGGAGATCAGAAATAAATAAGGAGGTAAATAGGCTTTTTAGACTGGTTAAAAAGTAATAACAAAGAATAAAGTGGGAAAAAGGATGGAGAGTGATAGAGAATGGGAAGGGGCTGCTGGTATCTTCTCCGTTTCTCTGATAAGATGACATTTAAACAGGGACAAGAAAGATAAGGAAGCGAGCCAGGTGGACTTTCAAGGGAAGATCATTCCAGGCACAGGGAACTGTATGTGCAAAGGTCCAGAGACAGGAGTGTGCCTGGTGTGCTTAAGGAACAGCAAGGAAGAAGATGTGTCTAGAGTAGAGAAAGTAGGGAGGGGAGTGGTAGGAGATGAGAGCAGGGAGGCGGCAAGGAGCAGCCAGAACATGTCAACCTTGCAGACCATAATGAGGTCTCTGGATTTTACTGCCGATGAGATAGGGAGCCACCAATGGGTTCTGAGCCTGGAAGGATCATGACATGACAGTGTTTCAGGAAGATTAACTCTACACTGTATGAAGGATAAACTATAAGGAGGCAGACTGGGAAACAGGGGAGCCAGTCAGTGGGCTATCACAGTCTTCCACACAAGAGATGATAGTGGTTTCAACTAGAATGGTCATAATAAAGAGGTGAGAAGGGGTCATATTCTGTATATTTTAATTAAAGAGGCAGCAGGATTTGCAGATAGATAAGGTGTAGAGTTTGGAAGAGTCAAAGATGCCTCCAAGGTTTTCACCTGAGTAGCATGTAGAACGGAGTTGCTACTTATCAAGATAATGATAAGGGAGGCAGTGGCAGATTTGGCAATATGGGGGAAAGGTGGGAAAGAAATCAACAATATTGATTTGGATATACTAAGTTTGGATTGCTTATTAAATATTCAAAAAAAGATGCTAATTTTAATATATTGATCTAGAGTTGAGCAGAGATGTCAGGGGCTGAGATAAAACTGTAAGAACTGTTGTAATCTTTAGACGCATTCACTAACATTTCTCCTTCCAGCATGGTAGAACTGTACTTCCTGCCCCCATAAATTTAGGCATAGTTGTGTGACTTGCTTTAGCCAATGAAATGAGAGCAGAAGTGATTATGTCACTTCAGGCAGGAACTTTAAGCTTTAGGGGTGTGATTCACCATGTCCCATTTTCCTGCCTAAGTGATGGTGACATATGTGTCAGCCTGGGTCCCTGAGTGATGACAATGAACAGATACCCCTGCTGATTCATGACAGACATTTTAAAGTGAATGAGGAACAAATCTCTGTTGTTCTAAATCACTGAGAGTTGAGGGTAGTTTGCAGAAAAACCTAAGCTTTTCAGAAAATCGTGTATGAGTCATAAAGATAAGGATGTGTTTAAATCCATGAAACTGGATGAGATTACCCTTGGCAGGAGTGTTAATGACAATAAGAATGGAGTCTGAGGGCTGAACACTTCTGTTCCCAACACTTAGAGATGAGGAAGGAAGGAAGTTCCAGGAAAGGAGACTGCTGTGGACTGAATGTTTGTGCTCCTCCCAGATTCATATGTTGAAAACGTAATTACCAATGTGATGCAGTTAGGAGGTGGGGCTTTGGGTAAGTAATTAGATCATGAGGGTGAACCCCTCATGAATGGGATTAATGCCCTTTATGTAAGAGACCCCCAAGCACTGCCTTCCCTCATTCCATCATGTGAGGACATAATGAGAAGGTGCCATCACCTGCCAAAAAGTGGGTGCTCACCAGACACCAAATCTGCCAGTGACTTAATCTGAGGCTTCCCAGCCTCCAGAACTGTGGGAAATAAATTTCTGTAGTTTATCGGCCACCCAGTTTATGGTATTTTGTTACAGCATCCTGAACAGACTAAGACAGGGACTGAGAAAGAGCAACTGCTAAGGAAAAGAAGTGGTCAAGTGAAGAAAATTCCTCAAGAAGAAGGAAGTCATCAACTGTGTTAGGCGCTGTCAATAGGCTAAGAAAGATGAGTACCGGGAACTGAACTATGGATTTGGCAATATGGAGGTTTCTGGTGACCTTGACGAGAGAGATTTTGTGAAGGGGTGTGAGCAAAAGTCTGCTTGTATTGGGTTCAGGAATGAAAGTGATAAAAGGAACAGAGATGGCAAATATAGACAAGACAAACAAAGGGAAATTTTCTGTTAAGGGCATTTTAGGATAGAAGATTGTAGTGTGCTTATATGATTAGAAGAATCACCCAGCAGAGAGGAAAATATTGATGGTGGAGGCGAGCAGACAACTGCAAGAGCAATGTCATTGACAGGCAGGGGGATGACCCAATGTTCAAATGGAGAGGCTGGAATGTGGGCAGTCACCCACAGTAAGAGGAAAGAAGAAAACTGTAAGGGCACAGAGGCAGACAGGGTGATAGGTGTGGTGGGAAGGTACAAGTTCTCTTTGAATTGGTTCAATTTTTTTAAATGAAATGAGAGGTAAAGTCATCAGCTGAGAGTGAGGATGGTGAAGGTTAAGAATGGTCTACAGGGTTCTGTGTGTTCCGGCTGCTTCCTGCCACCCACCACTCTCCCCCTTACTTTCTCTGCACTAGCTGCACTTTCCTCTTTGCTCTTTCTTGAATGCACCAGGCACACTCCTGACTCAGGACATTTGCACATGCAGTTTTCTGTGCCTGGAATGATCTTTCCTCAAATATCCACGTGGCTTACTCCCTTAAATCCTCTTGTTCATTCAAATGTCATCTTATCATAGAAACTTCCCAGGCTAGCCAAACAAAAGTACTACCTCTTCCCCCTCACCTCTATCACTCTCTATCCCCTTTTCTACTTTATTCATTGTCGTTACCTTTGTCACTAAAAAGTATATTTATTGGCTTGTTTATTTTTAGTCTTCCCTGCCCCCAGAATTTAAGCTTCATGACTATCAGAACTTTATGTTTTGAGGAGGGAAGACAAGATCTAAAATAAAGTTCAGGAGTGTGGGATAGTTAAGAGAAATACAGTAGGACCACCAGGCAGCTCTCAGGGCCCTACTAAGATTAATGGTGATGAATTTAAAGCACTGTATCTTTTTCTTAATGTTAAATTTTTTAAAATTTAGAATTGTTTTGTTTTCTACCAGGAAAAAAATCAGTTTCATGAAAAAAACAGGAGAGGTAATTTTTTTAAAAAAGCCATGAGAGGCTGAATGAAATGTTTTGTCACCTGAATGGAGTTGCAGAATGTGTTTCAAGAGCCCCAAAGCCTGATAACTCAGCTAACTTCTTTGCTCCCCAAATACTTTTTCACACCCATATCATTCACCTCCTATTAGGCACTAGTGTTTTCTTTTTAGGAAATCCAAAGGATCAGTCTGGATTGAGGTACAGACTTCTCCACTGTCACTACAAAAAGTTGAACAACTAAAAAAAAAAAAAGTGTTGATGTGTGGCGTAAATTTAAAAACCTGGGTAGAATATAGCATAAGGCAAAATTAGCCTAGATTGGCCTTTGAATACAGAAATCTGTTTGCTCAGTAATGATGCTTTACTGATGAGAAAATTAAAGCTTAGGTAGAAGAGAAGACTGATCCCCCACCACACAGAGAGTAGGTGAAGAATCCAGGTCTCCAGCTCCACAGTTTGGTTTTCTTTCTATCATAGCCTGAAGCCTCTTGTGGAACAATACGACAATCACCACCTAGGTATTTGTTTAGTTATTCATTTATAAAATACATATGCAAAGTAAAATTGAAAATAATGTAAAAAGGATAAATAAATCCACTTGTCCCTATATCTTGACTCCACACTACCACTGAACAAATAACTACTGTTGACGCCTGCTTATGTGTCTTCCAAACTTCTATCCATGCACAAGCATATCTATATGTAACACAAGTTATGTTTTTTACACAAGTCATATAAAATATGTGGTTATGCCATTGATTTTTTTTATTTAACAGTATATCCTGAACACTTTTAACATCAGTTCATACAAATCTACATCCTTGTTTAATGGCTGCATGGTATTACACTATGATTACCATAATTTATATAACTAACTGGCTATCAGTATACACTTAAATGTTTCATGTCTTTTAATGTCACAAGTGATTAAATATATCACCTTTGTTCTCATGACTCCCTGTCAGGCTGAATCACAGATCCCTCTGCCCCGTCCTGTGCAGGTCGTGAGTCAGGTAGTTGATAAATGATTCTGGTGGCCCATAGCAGGATAGACATGCTTTATTCCGATGTAAGCTCTGCTGGCTAGCAGTTCAGAGCTGCTGCCTTCCATACTAAAAGTACATGATAGTGGCACAGAGCCAAGGAATATATAGGTGCACATGTGCAGTTACACCACTCCTACATAACTTGTTTACAACGCATGTGATAAATCATACCCAGCCAGATATGGGGCAAGAGGGCCTGAGCAAACTAACTCCATTTTCCTCACACTCCCTAATTTACATCGCAAGCTGTGACCTCTTTTCCAGATTCGTATAGGATCTATCTACTTTGATATCTTCACTTTTAATATCTAATAGATACGAAAAACCTAAGTTGCCCAAAAGAGAATTCTTGTCTGTCCCCATCAAAGTTTCCCTAAGATTCTGCTTCTCAGTTAATGGCATCTCCATCTACCCAGTAATACACACTGAAATATTAGCAGTATTTCTTATTTCCTATCTTTTCCTCAACTCCATGTCCAGTTTCTCATTGGCTCCAAAATATATCCTAAATTCAATCTCTTTCTCTGATCTCACTGCTCTCATTCTAATCTCTCCTCATGCTTACCCTGGTCTACTACAATAGCCCCTAGCTCTTTCCACTTTTGACCCTGTTGGTCCTTTCATGAAAAAGTAGCTACAGTGATCAATTATCAATCTCTTATTATATACACAAAAGTGTATACAATACATAAATTTTATGTAAAGAATAATAAAAACAAACACCAAATACACACATTGCCCAGCTTAGGAAAGAGACTATTATGAATAAATAATTTTGAAGTCCCCTATCTGCTCTTCCTCAATCAAATCCTCTCTTTCTCCCCATAGGTAGCCACCCTCTTGAATTTTGTGTTGCTAGTTTACTTTGGTTTTTTTCTTTCCGTTTTTACCACCTGTGTAATTTTCCTACATATTAGAATGATGAATGCTGTATTAGTCCGTTTTGTGTTGCTATAAGAGAAATACCTGAGACTGGGTAATTTATAAAGGAAAGAGGTTTATTTGGCTTATGATTCTGGGACAGCTGCATCTGGCACAGGCCTCAGGCTGCTTCTCTCATAGTGGAAAGTGGCAGGCAGCTGGCGGGTACAAGCAGATCACATGGTGAGAGAGGAAGCGAGAGAGAGAGAGAGAGAGAGAGAGAGGAGGTGCCAGGGTCCTTTAAACAACCAGCTCTCGTGGGAACTAATAGAGCGAGAACTCACTCACTACCTCTCCTCCCCCAGGGAGAGCATTAATCCATTCATGAGGGATCCGTCCCCATGACTCAATCAGTTTCCAACACTGCCACATTGGAGATCAAATTTCCACATGAGTTTTGGAGGGGACAACACATCCAAACTCCATCAAATGCTCATTAAGGTTTCTGATTTTCCTCTCTTTCTGGACACCCACAAACTTGGCATAATAATCTGAATTGATGTGGTCAATGAAATGTGAGCAGAAGTGACACATATAAAAATGGAATTATTTTACACTCATTACCAAAATATAGTTCCACAGGCTTTGTTACTCTGGGTTTAAAACTGTGTTTTTCTAAAAACATTCAAGATGTTTTTCTGTTGTCTCCTGGCTTCTAATATTGCTGTGAAGAAGTCACCTACAAATCTAATTGCCATTTCTTTGTGGTAATCCATCTTTTCTCTCTGATTGCTCTTAAAATATTCTCTTACTTTGGTTTTCTGCTTTGGTGTGGATCTCTTTCTATTTATCCTGCTGGAAATTTTTTGAGAATCCTGAGTTTAAGGATTGGTATTTTTCAATAATTTACTCTCAGTTCTCCACATTTATCTCTTAAAATATTTCCTCCTCCCATTATCTGTTTTCTTCTAAAACTCTAATTTGATGTATGTTAGACCTTCCCTTTCTATCTCCCTTGACTCAATCTTTTTATATATTATCAATCTTTTAGTCTCTCTGAGCTGTAGTTTAGATGTCTTCTAATTAACTAATACTCCCTTCAGTTCCTAATCTGCTGATTAATCCATCCACTGAGTTTTAAACTGCTATTATTATAGTTTTTATTTCTAAATGTCTTTTTATCTGATCTACTTGATAAAATTCTATAGTCTCTTGTTCCTTGCTCATAACTATAAGCCTCTTATATTTCTTTAAACACATTAAACACTAAACATTCTCTGTGTGATGATTCAAATATCTGTGGTTTTTTGTTGCCTGTTTCTGCAATCTGCTGTTTGCTGGCTCCCACTCATGGCTACTTGTTTCCCTATGTTTTGAGAGAATTTTATTTATAAAAAGTTTAAAAAAAATATTATGTCTATTATATATATATGTATTGTAAGTGTAGTCACTCCTGATTATGTTGATATTAAGTGTTTATTTTAAAAAATAAACTGATTTTCTTCTATTTCTCCTTTACATGGCATTACTTGAATTCTTTTTTTTTTTATTGGCTATGCATATTCGTGGGGTACAAAGCTGACCATTACCACTTGTGCCCAAGACGTGATGGCCAGATCAATACTATCAGCATGCCCATTACCACAAATTGCGATTATTCCACATGTTCCCTACCCAATTAATCCCTGACCTCCCTCCTCCAAACCTCCTCCCCCTCAACCCCACCCCACAACCTTAGATATGCTCTCTCCCTCTTCAAGACCAACACAGTGGTATACTGTGGTCTTTCTCGCCTTCCTTCTTTCTCTCTTAGCTCCCAGTTATGAGTGAGCACATGCAGTATTTTTCCCTCTGTGCCTGGCTTATTTCACTCAACATAATTTTCTCCAAGCTCATCCATGTTGCTGTGAAAGGCAGAATTTCATTCTTTTTATGGCACAATAGTATTCCATGGTGTATATATACCACATTTTCCTTATCCAATTGTCCATCAGTGGACATTTAGATTGGTTCCATGTCTTGGCTATTGTAAATAGAGCTGCAATGAACATGGGAGTGCAGGTATTTCTCTGACAGAATGATTTCCATTCCTTTGGGTATATACCTAAAAGTGAAACTGCTGTATCATCTGGTAGATCTACCTGTACTTATTTGAGAAACTTCCATACTGCTTCCATAGAGGCTGTACTAATTTACAGTCCCACCAATAGTATAGGAGCATTGCCTTCTCTCCACATCCTCACCAGCATTTGTTAATCTCTGTCTTTTTTATTACAGCCAGTCTAACTGGGGCGAGGTGATATCTCAATGTGGTTTTAATTTGCATTTCCCTGATGATTAGTGGTGTTGAGCATTTTTTAAAGCACCTGTTGGCCATTTGTATGTCTTTCTTAGAAAAATATCTATTCAGTTCCTTTGCCCATTTTTCAATTGCATTATTTGTTTTTTTTATTGTGTAATTGCTTGAGTTCCTCGAATATTCTGGATATTAATCCCTTGTCAGATGTATAGTTTGCAAGTATTTTCTCCTGCTCTGTAGACTGTCATTTCACTCTGTTGATTGTTTCTTCTCCTTTGCAGAAGCTTTTTAGTTTGATATAGACTCATTCATTTATTTTTTCTTTTGTTGCTTGTGCTTTTGGGCTCTTGTTCATAAAGTCTATGCCCAGTCCTAGTTCTGAAGTGTTTCACCTATATTTTCCCTTAGTAGTTTTACAGTTTCAGGTCTTACACTTAAGTCTTTAATCCATTTTGAGTTGATTTTGGTATATGGTGAGAGGTGCAGGCCTAGTTTCATTCTTCTGCATATTGATATACAATTTTCCCAGCACCACTTATTGAAGAGGCAGTCTTTTCCCCAATGTATGTTTTTGTTGCCTTTGTCAAATATCAATTGGCTGTAAGTCTGTGGGTTGATTTCTGGATTCTCTATCCTGTTCCACTGGTCTGAGTGTCTATTTTTATGCCAGTACTATGCTGTTTTGGTTACTATAGCTTTGTGGTATAATTTGAAGTCAGGTAGTATAACGCTTCCAGCTTTATTTTTTCGCTCAGGATTGCTTTGGCAATTTGGGGTTTTTTGTTGTTCCATATGAATGTTAGGATAGTTTTTTCTATCACCTGTGAAGAATGTCACTGGTATTTTGATGGGGATTGCCTTGAATCCGTAGATCGCTCTGGATACTGTAAACACTTAATGTTAATTCTTCCAATCCAAGAGCATAGGATGTCTTTCCATCTTTTTGTGTCTTCTTTAATTTCTTTCCGTAGTGTTTTGTAGTTCTCATTGTAGGGATCTTTCACCTCCCTGGTTAAATTGATTCCTAGGTATTTTATTTTTTTGATGAGTATTATAAATGGGCTTACTTTCCTGATTTCTCTTTCTGTTAGCTCTCTATTGGAAAATAGAAACATAACTGATTTGGGGGCACTGGTTTTGTATCCTGCAGCATTACTGAAATTGTTAACCAGCTCTAAGAGTTTTTTGATAGAGTATTTAGGTTTTTCTACATATACAAACATGTCATCTGCAAATAGGGACAGTTTGACTTTGTCTCTTCCAATCTGGTTGTCCTTTATTTCATTCTTTTGCCTGATTGCTCTAGCTAGTACCTCCAGTACTATGTTGAATAGAAGTGGTGAGAGTGGACATCCTTGTCTTGTTCCTGCTCTTAAGGGAAAAGCCTTCAGTTTTTCCCCATTCGGGATGATACTGGTGGTGGGCTTGTCATAGATGGCTTTTATTGTGTTAAGATACTTTCTTTCTATACCTAATTTGTTGAGAGTCTTTATCATGAAGGGATGTTGAATTTTGTCAAATGCTTTTTCTGCATCTATTGAGATAATCATATGGTTTTTGTCCTTGATTTTATTGATGTGATGTATCAAATTTATTGATTTGTGTATGTTGAATCATCCTTGCATTTCTGGGATGAATCCCACTTGATCGTGGTATATAATTTTTTGACATGTTGCTGTATTCTGATTGCTAGTATTTTATTGAGGATTTTTGCTTCTAAGTTCATCAGCGATATTGGTCTGTAGTTTTCTTTTTTTGTTTTATCTTTGTCTGGTTTGGGTATCAAGGTGATGTTGGCCTCATAGAAGGAGATTGGGAGAGTGGCCTCTGTTTCAATTTTTTGGAATAGTTTGAAGAGAATTGTATTAATTCTTCTTTAAAGGTCTGGTAGAATTTGGCGGTAAAGCCATCCATCCTGGGCTTTTCTCTATTGGGAGACTGCGGTTACTGCTTCAATCTCGTTGCTTGTAATTGGTCTGTTCAGGTTTTCTGTGTTCTTATTGGTTTATTCTTGGTAGTTTGTATGTGTCCAGAAATTTATCCATTTCCTCCAGGTTTTCAAATTTGTTGGTGCATGGTTGTTTATAATAGTCCGTAGTAATTTTTTGTTTTTCTGTAGAATCAGTTGTAATATCTCCTTTTTCATTTCTGATTTTTATTATTTGGGTCTTCTCTTTTCTTTTTTTTATTGTTTTTGTTGTTGTTTTTATTTGTTTGTTTATTTGTTTTTGTTAACCTAGCTAATGTTTTGCCTATTTTGTTAATCTTCTCAAAGAACCAACTTTTTCATTGCTCTCTTGTATTGTTTTTCAGGTCTTTATATTATTTAGTTCTGCTCTAATCTTAATTATTTCCTTCTGTCTACTAACTCTGAGATTGGATTGATCTTGTTTTTCTGGTTCTTTTAGGTATAGAGTTAGGTTTTTTACTTGAAATCTTTTTATTTTTTAATGTAAGGATTTATTGCTATAAATTTCCCTCTTAATACTGTTTTTTTTTTTCTCTTTTACATGGCTTTATTTGAATTCTTAAAAACTTATATTATCTAAGGACTTCGGGCACATTACAGTATTTATTATATACAGGAGATGCTGTTTTCAGAAGGCTGAGAATTGCTGTGCTAAAAGCCAATGATTATCTTGTAAGTACCAGACTCATATTTGTCCAATATTCTACTGCACAGCTCAACCTCAGCTATTGCATGGCATTTTAAATTTAATGTGTCCAAAAGAAATTCATCATCTGGCCCCACAAACCTTCCTCTGAGTGCTTGGTTCCCAAGTGTGATGCTCTTGCTCACCACCATCACCCCACTGTTTAATCAGTTGTCAAATATTATCTTTTTACCTCCTTGACATCACCTGAAATTGTCTATTCCTTTCCATCCCCATTACCATGCCTTTGTTTAGATGCTCATCATTCTGCTTAGCCTCAGAACTTTGCAACATTCTCTTCTGGGGGCTTCTGCTGCTCTTATGTCACTGTTATCCATAAGCTATATAAATATTATTCATATTACAGATATTGAATAACAGAGAGGCTACTGTGCATGGCATTGGCCATATTACAAAATTCATATTACTTATTGATCTTTCTAAAGTTTCAAATCTGATCATATCTCTTGCCCCACATTGCCTACAACTCCCCACAGCATAGCTGTGCTGCTTTTTATAATCAGGTAATACCTCAGTTCTCCAGCCTCATCCCCCAACATTGCAGCCAGGCTCTCACACTTCAGCCATGCAGACCAAATCTGCAGTGGCCAAGCATGCACTTTGGTGCCTGAAGGGTTTTGGCTGTCTGAGTTTCTCACCCTTACATTCCCACTCTGTTGAAATCTATAGTCATGCTTCAAAACTTAGCTTTGCTGTTGCTTCCACTGTGGAGCTTTCCCTCATCTCATCAGACTGCCTTGCCTGAGTATTTCTTCTTGCATCCATTGTTGTATATCACTGCACTCACTTGGCTGTGCTGTAACTCCTTATGTAGAGCCCAGTACTAGACACAGAAGAGATACATAACAAACATTCCTTCAGTAGACTAATGAATCTTGTGCTCATATGGTATCTTCCTTCTAAGGAGCATTATTTCCAATCTCTGGCTTATGAGCTTGAATTAATATTTCCCTGTAATATTTTCCCATGGTACTTCAGGCCACCCTTTAAATGCTTCTTGTATAGGACCTTAGAGTGGAATTTAATTAAACCATGCTTAATAGAATTACTGCATATCTGCCATGGGCAGAGGAATTGGGGCTTGAGAGAGAGTGTGAAAAAAAAGCATGATCTCTAGTGTTGTAAAAGCTCACAATCTCGTGAGGAAATGATGGAATCACAGAACTTTAGAGCTGGAAGAGATTTTTGAATTTTAATCCAGCCCATCTTTTTACAGAAGAGGAAACTGAATGGAGGAGATGCCTTAAAGGTATGTTGTAGTAGAGTTGGACTAGAACCTAAATTTCCTGGTAAGAATAATACAACACACACACGTGCATACACATACACGTGTGTGTCTGAATACACAGAATGAGTGAGAAAGTGCAATAAGTGCATTAGTATTTAGCCAGTAAATGAAACCTTACTTAAAAACCAGGAAATGCTAGAGAAGTGGCTGAGGCCAGTGTATAGTCTTGGACAAGTAACTTAGACTCTTTGCGCCTCAGTTTCCTCACTTATGAAATAGGGATAATAATAGCTACCTTGCAAGGTGCTGTGAAAATTATAAATGATGTATGTAAACCATGTTATGGTTTATATGGTTGCAAGCAACATAAACCCAATTTATAGTGTCTTAAACAAATAAGGGTTTTTCTCTTCTTGAAAGTTTGGAAGTAGGTGACTGCTGGCATTAGTCCAGTGGCACGTGTCACTGAACATTTCTTGGCCTTTTTCTTCTTAATGTTTGGGCCGTCTGGTGGCTGAATAACTGTTAAAGTTCCAGATGTCATGTCTGCATTCAAGACGGGAGTGAGGGGAAGTAGGTGACTGCTGGCATTAGTCCAGTGGCACGTGTCACTGAACATTTCTTGGCCTTTTTTTTCTTAATGTTTGGGCCGTCTGGTGGCTGAATAACTGTTAAAGTTCCAGATGTCATGTCTGCATTCAAGACGGGAGTGAGGGGAAAAAAACGAAAGGCACTACCAGGTCATCTATCCCTTGTTACCTGGACAGCAAGCTCACCCAGGAATGCCCCAGCAGAATTCCGCTTATGTCTCATGGGCCCGGGGCCATCATATCATCCTCCCTAGCTAGACAAAAAGCTATATTTAAGGAAAACGTTTGGCTTTTAAGCCTCCATAGTGGGGTTGGCAAGGGAAAGGGAGTTGGGAACAGCTTTTCAGTAACTAACAAACAGGACCTGCCACAGTAACCTACCAACTAAGAGAGTTAATAAAGGGTAATTTTTGGGAATTTAAAAAAACCTTTGAGGTTTGCTCGTGAATCAGTCCTTCGTCTGGAGCTCTGTGCCCTCTGACAACAAACTTCTCATTACACAGAGTTCACAAGAAAGTATTAACTGGTTTTGGTGTACAGGTTAGGGCTCCATCTCATCACTTACTTTTCACATCTTATACATTTCTTGAAATTGCTCTGGGATTGTGGGAGTTTGGTGACTCGGGTCACGAACTCCATTATTTTGGCATTAGCCTTCAAGGTGAAGATCCAATATTAAGCTGGTTCTTATATCTGTTTTTAACAACTTGGATTTGAAGGTGAAGGAGATTGGGTGAAACCCCAAAACACTGGAGATGGTGAAGTAATGAAAATGTAAGCAGGAGCTTGAAGAGCCAATGTGTTCTTTATTATCTTTCACGGCTTAAATAAAATGATTGACTTTTCTCAGAGTCAAAAATAATTCAGGATTTAATTGGCAAGGGTATTTTAAGGTTCCGTCTTTCTATTTTTCTTCTGCCTTGGTAAAGCTATGAATTATGTTGTAAGCACTGAGCATTGTGAAACACTAGTTACTAAGACAACGTATTAAATTCAGAATTAATTGGATTTTTAGACATGCTCCTGTGTGCACACACACATCGATATTGTGCTTCTCTTTTTGCCTTGGCACCATTTCTTCTTAAGAGAAGCCTATATATTCTTTAGGTTTTGAAAGTTAACATTTTCCCACCTCTATAAGTAATTAGAATCTTGTTAACATGATAAAGGATCTCCTCCCTAAGGGAAAGTAGCTTATTACACAGTACAGAGCCATATTATATATTTATTAGTAAGTCTTTAGGCAGGCTTCCACCAAATTTTAGTAAATAGCTACTTTCATCTGAAAGTTGATTTCAGAGTTCTCATGATTATTTGCCAACAATGCCAGGGCTTGTTTTCTGTATGCTTCCCTTAATTCCTTGTGAGCACATGAGGTTCCTCTGAAGTGGTAAATTAGGCATCTCAGATTTGAGCTATCTAAAAGCTGGCAGGTGCCACTGACAATGTGAACTAGGTAGTTAAGTAGAACATTGCTCTTCTCTATGGAAACATAAAGCCACCTAATCCAAAGGGCACAAGAGGAAGGGTGTTGAGGGAGGTTTACTTGTAGCCTTGAAGAGCAAATTGAAGGAAAAAACTAGGCAGGATAAATATAAGAAGAAAATCAGATTCCCTGGAGGCCACCTGGTGAATAGCAAGTTTCCCCCCCCCTAAAATGCACATGATGGAGACTGTGTCTTATTACGTTGTCATAATTCTACAGGATAGGTATTACTGTCATTCTTATTTACAGATAAAGAAATCAAGATGCAAAGAGGTAAATGGCTGAGCCAAGATTTGTTTTCTCCGTCTTCTGGACACAAAGCTATCACTTCACCTTTTGAGAAAGAATATTTTTAAAAGAAGGCAGAATAAGCCAGAGCAGAGGCTTCATTTGATTTGTTTTCTCCGTCTTCTGGACACAAAGCTATCACTTCACCTTTTGAGAAAGAATATTTTAAAAAGAAGGCAGAATCAGCCAGAGCAGAGGCTTCGTTTAATTTAAATCACCACCCTTCCTACCTTTCTCTCTCTTTTATGGGCAGAGACGAAATCCACCTAACCAGGTCCTTCTGCCTTTCTCATTTCTCTCGCAGATTCCTAAGAGCACGAGCTCTTTAAGGGCAAGATCATATCTCAGTCCCTTTTGTATCCCCAGCACCTAGCACAATGCCTGCCACCTAGCAGAGTTATACAGTGAAACTCACAGGGAGAAGCCCATTCCTATGTTAGCTTTATTAGAAGGTATGTAGAAATTTCAAGAGTATGAAGACCTTTGACTCATTTACTGTCTTAGGAAAATGAATTAGCTAATCTATGCTTTGATTCTTCATAACTTAAGTAGGTTAACTTGTGTGCTCTTTACGGGGTCCTCAGAGCTGTTGGCAATGCAAAGCCATAAACATCACAAGAGTGAAGTGTGAGTGGGTGCAGGGTGTGGGGCTGTGGGGGTGGGGGTGGCTTAGTAGGATGTATAGAGTGGTAAGATGGGAGAAAAGTTAGAGCAGCAGCCACTGCAGGCTCCTTGGCCTTGACTGGAGTGTGTCTGCAGTCAAGCCTTTCAATCCAGGCCAACTCTAGAGCAGACAGTGAATAGAGAGCCATCAGTCAGCCTCAGGGTTTAGGGTTTCCAGTCCATCCTCACCTCTCATCACCCACTGTTTTAGTCCGTTTTGTNAGTAGGTGACTGCTGGCATTAGTCCAGTGGCACGTGTCACTGAACATTTCTTGGCCTTTTTCTTCTTAATGTTTGGGCCGTCTGGTGGCTGAATAACTGTTAAAGTTCCAGATGTCATGTCTGCATTCAAGACGGGAGTGAGGGGAAAAAACGAAAGGCACTACCAGGTCATCTATCCCTTGTTACCTGGACAGCAAGCTCACCCAGGAATGCCCCAGCAGAATTCCGCTTATGTCTCATGGGCCCGGGGCCATCATATCATCCTCCCTAGCTAGACAAAAAGCTATATTTAAGGAAAACGTTTGGCTTTTAAGCCTCCATAGTGGGGTTGGCAAGGGAAAGGGAGTTGGGAACAGCTTTTCAGTAACTAACAAACAGGACCTGCCACAGTAACCTACCAACTAAGAGAGTTAATAAAGGGTAATTTTTGGGAATTTAAAAAAACCTTTGAGGTTTGCTCGTGAATCAGTCCTTCGTCTGGAGCTCTGTGCCCTCTGACAACAAACTTCTCATTACACAGAGTTCACAAGAAAGTATTAACTGGTTTTGGTGTACAGGTTAGGGCTCCATCTCATCACTTACTTTTCACATCTTATACATTTCTTGAAATTGCTCTGGGATTGTGGGAGTTTGGTGACTCGGGTCACGAACTCCATTATTTTGGCATTAGCCTTCAAGGTGAAGATCCAATATTAAGCTGGTTCTTATATCTGTTTTTAACAACTTGGATTTGAAGGTGAAGGAGATTGGGTGAAACCCCAAAACACTGGAGATGGTGAAGTAATGAAAATGTAAGCAGGAGCTTGAAGAGCCAATGTGTTCTTTATTATCTTTCACGGCTTAAATAAAATGATTGACTTTTCTCAGAGTCAAAAATAATTCAGGATTTAATTGGCAAGGGTATTTTAAGGTTCCGTCTTTCTATTTTTCTTCTGCCTTGGTAAAGCTATGAATTATGTTGTAAGCACTGAGCATTGTGAAACACTAGTTACTAAGACAACGTATTAAATTCAGAATTAATTGGATTTTTAGACATGCTCCTGTGTGCACACACACATCGATATTGTGCTTCTCTTTTTGCCTTGGCACCATTTCTTCTTAAGAGAAGCCTATATATTCTTTAGGTTTTGAAAGTTAACATTTTCCCACCTCTATAAGTAATTAGAATCTTGTTAACATGATAAAGGATCTCCTCCCTAAGGGAAAGTAGCTTATTACACAGTACAGAGCCATATTATATATTTATTAGTAAGTCTTTAGGCAGGCTTCCACCAAATTTTAGTAAATAGCTACTTTCATCTGAAAGTTGATTTCAGAGTTCTCATGATTATTTGCCAACAATGCCAGGGCTTGTTTTCTGTATGCTTCCCTTAATTCCTTGTGAGCACATGAGGTTCCTCTGAAGTGGTAAATTAGGCATCTCAGATTTGAGCTATCTAAAAGCTGGCAGGTGCCACTGACAATGTGAACTAGGTAGTTAAGTAGAACATTGCTCTTCTCTATGGAAACATAAAGCCACCTAATCCAAAGGGCACAAGAGGAAGGGTGTTGAGGGAGGTTTACTTGTAGCCTTGAAGAGCAAATTGAAGGAAAAAACTAGGCAGGATAAATATAAGAAGAAAATCAGATTCCCTGGAGGCCACCTGGTGAATAGCAAGTTTCCCCCCCCCTAAAATGCACATGATGGAGACTGTGTCTTATTACGTTGTCATAATTCTACAGGATAGGTATTACTGTCATTCTTATTTACAGATAAAGAAATCAAGATGCAAAGAGGTAAATGGCTGAGCCAAGATTTGTTTTCTCCGTCTTCTGGACACAAAGCTATCACTTCACCTTTTGAGAAAGAATATTTTTAAAAGAAGGCAGAATAAGCCAGAGCAGAGGCTTCATTTGATTTAAATCACCACCCTTCCTACCTTTCTCTCTCTTTTATGGGCAGAGACGAAATCCACCTAACCAGGTCCTTCTGCCTTTCTCATTTCTCTCGCAGATTCCTAAGAGCACGAGCTCTTTAAGGGCAAGATCATATCTCAGTCCCTTTTGTATCCCCAGCACCTAGCACAATGCCTGCCACCTAGCAGAGTTATACAGTGAAACTCACAGGGAGAAGCCCATTCCTATGTTAGCTTTATTAGAAGGTATGTAGAAATTTCAAGAGTATGAAGACCTTTGACTCATTTACTGTCTTAGGAAAATGAATTAGCTAATCTATGCTTTGATTCTTCATAACTTAAGTAGGTTAACTTGTGTGCTCTTTACGGGGTCCTCAGAGCTGTTGGCAATGCAAAGCCATAAACATCACAAGAGTGAAGTGTGAGTGGGTGCAGGGTGTGGGGCTGTGGGGGTGGGGGTGGCTTAGTAGGATGTATAGAGTGGTAAGATGGGAGAAAAGTTAGAGCAGCAGCCACTGCAGGCTCCTTGGCCTTGACTGGAGTGTGTCTGCAGTCAAGCCTTTCAATCCAGGCCAACTCTAGAGCAGACAGTGAATAGAGAGCCATCAGTCAGCCTCAGGGTTTAGGGTTTCCAGTCCATCCTCACCTCTCATCACCCACTGTTTTAGTCCGTTTTGTGTCGCTATAACAGAATACTTGAGACTGGGTAATTTGTAAGAAGAGGTTTATTTGGCTTATGATTCTGGGACAGTTGCATCTGGCATGGGCCTCAGGCTGCTTCTACTCATGGCGTAAAGTAGCAGGCAGCCAGTGGGTACAAGCAGATCACATGGCGAGAGGAAGCAAGAGAGAGAAGCAAGAGAGAGGAAGCAAGAGAGAGAGAGAAGGTGCCAGGGTCTTTTTAAACAACAAGCTCTTGCGGGAACTAATAGAGTGAGAACTCGCTCATTACTCCCCCCTCCCCCAGGGAGAGCATTAATCCATTCATGAGGGATCCGCCCCCATGACTCAATCAGTTTCCAACACTGTCACATTGGAGATCAAATTTCCACATGAGTTTTGGAGGGTACAACACATCTAGACTCCATCACCCACCATGTGGACACCAGCAAGGACCACTGTAGCATGGCAAATGCCATTCCCTCCACTGGGAATAAGTGGAAGCTTCACAGTTCTTTTTTATTATCATAAATAATAATGATTTCCTTCATTATAAAAAGAATACATGTTATTCTTAATCAGAAAAGAAAAAAATGTTAAAATAGACAATATTTTGAAACTTCAACATCTTTTAAATGCAAGAATGCCAGTAAATTGTTGGAAAAAGTTTTGAGCTTAATAGTTTTCTAAAATTAGATAAATAAATACCAATATTTCATCACCACTGTTTCATAAAAAATGCATTTCTTGGCTTAAACTTTAACGTGTCACAATAATAATAAATTTATTCAGAGGATTTATTTACATCATTTTGGGTATCTTGATTGGATGTGTGTATTATGTATATTTAATATAATATGTATATTTATTTAATGTCCATGAAGTTGAGAAACATAAGTGAATACACATTATGTCAAGGACATCTTTGATCTGTAATCATAATAAATTAATATCTAGTACTATATGCTTTCTGGACATTGTGGAATACAAAAATAAATGCTCTCAAAGAGTTCACAGTCTAGTTGTGGAAACAACTATTTTATTGCTGCCAGAAACTGACCTCATTGTCATGCTAGCATCTACTGACTGTGTTCCAACATTCTAAAAAAAGCCATCCCAACTCACAAATCAACTCCATGGTGGAGGTGATCAAATTATAGAAGAAATATAGTTGCACACTTACCACAAGGTCTGTTGTCTTTTTAAAAAAATATCTGGTGCTGTACCATATACCACCTTCTTGTGGATAAACGTAGTGTGCTGAGACTTTGTCCTATTCATACACTAGGATGTAGAACTGAGGAAATCAATTACATGTATCAGGCCTTTCGGACTTCTAAAAGATCAGATTATTTTTCCACAGAAAATTTGGCCCTGAACTACCTAAATATCTGCCTTGGTTCTTTGATTGATTTTATAAGTGTACCCACAAGGTAAGATTGAGTCCTAGTCAAAAGAATATTTGTTTATCTACTTATGTGGTGCACTAGAAAAGGGAAGCATGTTTATCCAAATCTGAGTTGCTTGGCAACTGCATCAGCTTTCCATTCTAGTCAACCAGCTGTGGATGGAGCCTGATCAAGTCCAAGGAGCAAGTCAACAGTCATTCACAGGAAGCTTAGAACCAAGGTCATAGACTCTGTGCTGTGATCTCAGTAGAACTGATGTTTCTTGCATTTATACAGTAACAGGCTCTCAGATTTAAAAGAGGCCTTAAATGTTATTTAATTTAAGGGCCATCTTGCCTGTAACTTCACAGTGGAGTTAAAAACGAACTCCTGCATGAACATCTGCCACAATGCACTAGCATACGTGAATTTAATACATGGTGAGGTTTCAAAATATTAACATTGTTCATATTTCAACATTTTTTGTTTTCTGAGTTTTTAAAAGAACATGAATTCTTTTTCCAGTGAAGAAAACCATCATTGTTTATCCCATCTTTGGACAGTTTTTTTATCTGTTTTTTTTTCATTCTGTTTTTCTATTTGACAGCTGGCCAGTATAGGGATCTGAACCGTTGACCTTGGTGTTATCAGCACCATGCTCTAACCTAGTGAGCTAACTGGCCAGCCCTCTTTGGATAGTTTTTAAAACAAAAACGAAAACTGTTTCTTACAATAAAAGTATTCCTTATAATGAGAAAAAAATTTTCCTTGTAAATGAGGCAAAAATCTGTCTCTCCATTAATTCTTTCAGGTAATCATAGCTTACCTGTTTGATTGGATTTGATTTATAAAGGCAGATCCAATACTTTTCCTATATGACAGCCTAGAAACACCCTATTCTCATCTAAGATTTTCCTTCAGGCTAAATTATCCCAGTTTCTTCAATCAAACCTCACACAAAGTGTCAAGTCCCTTCACAAACAGTCATCTCTAACTCAAATTCTTCTGCATATTGTTTGAACTGGGACTCTGAGAATAGAATGCAGCCTTCCAGAAATGATAGTAAATTGGAACCACACCCTAACTTGAATTGATACTGTGCTTCCATGAATGCAGCTCAGGATTGCATGGCCTGTTTGGTACAAACAATTTTTGAAGTTGATGCACACTGAGTTTATTAAAGACAGAAGCTTCTGTGACTTAAAGTATCCTCCACCATGTTTATATGCTTTAGTATTTTTAGGAACCAAATGCAAGACCTTAAATTTATTCTTCTATATCTTATCCTATTTAATTATGTCCCTCATGTTAATCAGTCAGTCTCTGATTCTTTCCTACAATATATCCTTTATTTCAGGTTGGTGTCTTGAGAATACATACATGATGAGCCATATCGTTTATACTTTCACCCAAGTAGATGACAAAAATATTTAATAATGAAAAGGACAGAGAACTGTGATGAGTCTTGAAACCCACTGCCAGACTGACAGTGATCCATTAATTCACCCCGTAATTGTAGTCATTAAGTATTTGCTAATCCTTGCCTCTAGCTCATAAGTCTCTACCTTCATGAGGAACGTACTATAAAGAACTTTATCAAATGCCTTGTAGGAACCAGAAGAAGATAACTAAGATACACTGGCTACCTCCTATATTCAAGCAGCTTTGTATTGCTTCATTTAATTTTTTTTTTCCAACAAAGATTTATTGAGCACCTATTACTTACCAGATGCTATTCTAGGCTCTGGGTATATACAGCAAAACAAGGAGTTTTTTGTTGCTTTTGGTTTTTGTTTTGGTATTATCACACATCATACGTACAAGTATTATCACCCTCATTTTGCAGAATAGGAAAATGAGAATCAGAGATGTGAACTAACCCCCAAGAAAAATTAAGTTCATGTCCTTAATCTTTCTCAGTTATCTTTTTTTCCCTAAACAATATCATAATTAACTGGATTTTTTTTTTCCTTTTTGTCTTTTTTCATGTCCGGCAACGGATCGCAACCCCCAGTGTCGCGCCCATACCGGACCGGGACCGGCAACGGGATCGCAACCCTCGGTGCTGCGCCCGCACCTCGCTCAGCCAGTGAGTGGGAACCAGTCTGTATGTGGGATCCAAACCCTCGGCGGGAGCACCACCGCACTCCCAAGCGGCGCACTGTAGCAGTGCACCACTGGGCCGGCCCCATAATTAACTGGATTTTTACTGCAAAAGTAATAACTGAAACTGGATTAAATTTTTTAGTAGAACAAAATGGTGTAGAATAAAAAGGAAGTCTCCCAAATTCCCAAGTCTCTCTTTGTGCCTCTTAGAAACAATTGTAGATAGCAGTAACCTGAGTGTTCTACCACGCCTCATTTTCTATGCACATAGGTATATGTATGTGTGTGGTGTTTTTGGAGATCTTCTTGTATTAGGGGAATTTGTCCCCTTCTTTTTTTTTTTTTGTCCTTTTTGAGACCGGCCTCACGGCGCTCAGCCAGTGAGTGCTGTGAGCGCACTGGTCATCCCTATATAGGATCCGAACCCGCGGCGGGAGCGCTGCTGCACTCCCAGCACCGCAATCTCCTGAGTGCGCCACGGGCTCGGCCCGTCCCCGTCTTTTTTTAACACTTGCATTATATGATCCTGTACACAGGTACTCTGTTTGATTTAACCAGCATCCTACTTTAGCTTTTTTCTAATCTTCACAATGAAAAGCAATTATTTAATTAAATTAATTAATTCAAAATATACTTATATGACTATATGCCAAGCTGTGTTCTAAACACTTTACAAATTTGTAAGCTTGTTTAATCTCTAAAATAACTCACTGAGGTAGGTACTAATGTTATCATCCCTGTTTCACAGATGAGAAAACTGAGACTAGAGTGATAAAGTCACTTGTCCCAGGTCATACAGCTGGTGAAGAACAGAACTGTAATTCGAACCCAGACTGTTGTGGTTTCAGGACTCTGTGCCAACTTTTGGTGGGCTTTTCTTTCTCTCCATTGCTGCACCACGATTGTCTATTCATGAAGTATGTCACTGCTTGGCATAAGGAGTGAAAGATGCTTTTAGTAGCCAGGATTAGCATGTGAAAAAAACGGGAAAAAAAGAGAAAAAATAGATGACAAGATGAATCAAGAGAGCCACTTCCATTCCATTCTACTGTGCCCATTCTGACAACCTCTGCAAAGCTTTCTGAAAGGTAAATAGACCAAATTCTTCCTGCAAATGTGACAAATTCCCCTGCAAACATGAAGTCACTTCAGCCAGACACACTGAGGGAGTGGAAGTGACAGCTCAAAGAGCTTGGCTTTTAAATCCTGCATAAAGACAGTGCAGACACTAATGCAATTTTGTACAAAGCTTCATTGGGGTGCACGATTCTAAGTTAAGGGTAAACACCATCTAATCAAGGCCTTTCAAAGGAAGAATTTGTCTCAAGAAATCTTTTTATCACAGTTACAACTGTAGCTTCTCAGTCAGAAGAGAGGCAGTTTTGTTGCTCTGAAAAGCTCAAAAGCCAAAATGCATTCAATTCTTGTTCCCAGATACAAAGCAGATTTTATATTTCTTAAGGATGACATTGCATGCTGGTAATAGTAAAACTACTTGAACTTCAAAGACCTGAGGAGAACCTTGTCAATGCTTTAGGTTTTAAACTTGACAAACCGCACCCTCCCATGCCCAAGTGGTAAATCTGAAACATAACTGCCAGTTCCGTTAGTACATACAATGCTAATTAGTTCACTGCTCTAATTTTATCTCTGGCCTCTGGTACAGCTGAAGCTTTGCTGGTATATTTATTCGTAACGACGTAAATGTTCACACATTGCTGAGGTCTGTCTGTGGATATGAATCACCTTCAGGGAAATAGCTTTGATCAGAGCATGAGAACTACAATTGAACAATTTCTTGACTGTTGTTGTTATTGGTGGTAGAAAGGGAATTTGAGCTTCAGGATGAAGAAAACAATAAATGCAGAGTGTATTCCACTCTTGGATCAGGCAGTCAAAAGAAAAAAAAATTAGAAAATTAATGCTCATCTGGTAGATACAAATTAGTTTGATGATCTGATCCAGGAAAAAAAATAACATTTCCCTAGATTTAGAAAAATTTGCAAAACATTTCCAGAAATACTGAAAATCTTTGAAATGCTTCTTGACATTTCATTTGACAGCCCCAGAGGTCAGACCCACTGGGAACTCAGGCAACGCCTGCCGACCCTCTCTTCCATCTGATGCTCCCACGTATATGATATTTCACCTTCCATCTAGTGTGAGCTCATTACACACATGAGATGCACACACCAAAAAGGGATTTGAGCTCTCAATGGCCATTTTATTCTTCTGCTCTTACAAATAAAAAGTAAACCTTCACCATCCAAAGAATAAATGCACACCATTGCTCTATTTGGAATGTTATTTTTATCTGAAAAAGCTATATTTACATCAGAAATATAAACTAAGAACTTGAGACAACCATATGGATAATTCAGGAAAGTGTTTTGTTTTGTTTCAGTTTTATATCATCTATATAAGAAACAAAAGGTGACAGGGTGTCTTCAACAGAAAGCTATGTTCTGCTTAGAGTGCACTCTTCTGGTTTACCTGGTTCTATGAAGCGTGTGTCTTTCATTGTCTTTGAGCTATATTTACAAATTTAAGTTGTAGGTAACAGGTAAAATGCAAAAGTGTTTTGTCAATAGACCTACAAATACATTCTGTCTGGTGGAGAGACAATCAATTTCCCCCCCACACACACACACAAAGAAATAGCCAGTTTTGCATCTATTTGCAAATTTGTTTCGTGACCTACACATGCTGCTTCTTTTAAAATTTTCCTTGGAATCAGTGATAAAATCTTATTGCATCTCTTATTAATTAATGAGTTAAACTCCTTGACACTTACTCATTTTATATGGGTATAAAATTCCTGATTTTACCTTTTTATAATATTATCTTTAACAATTTGACAAAGTGCTATATATTTCAATTTAATTAATTGTTAAAATTGCTCAAGCTATCACTTCATTTTGCTTTTGTGGGAATCCTCTAGGTTCTCTCTCTCAAGAACAGAATATGAAAATACGGTTATTTCCCCCAGTCCTGCTCATCATCCTTATCTCACAAGTAAATTTTTTCTCATAAGCTTATAAGATCTTTTTTAACCCATGAATGTTTCATTCACAGTTTTCCTTGGGGGCTTAAGTCAGGAAGATTTATCAAACAGGGACCAATACCTTAGTGGAATAGATTTCCTTTTTTTTTTCTATTTTTGGGGGGAGGTACCTTTTTAATATATACTTGATATGTCATTGCCATCCTCCTTTTCTCTTTTTATTTAAAAATATCTAAGCCAATTGAGCCAACATTGGGCAGCTAACTCATATATTTTTATGTAGCAAGTATAGTTGTGATGGGGCCCAAATTCAAAAAAATGCCCCCAAGAAGACCTTTAAGAAATTGCATAATTTGTTCAGATTCTCTTGGTGCGTATATTAATACTGAGAGTATATTGGATATTTGAGAAAATAGACTCTTTAGATTCCAGGAAACCTTTCAATAAATGAGTGTCACAGTTCCTTCATCAATGATGGCTAAGCTTTTTATACCGTGTTAACCACACACACGCATACATACCATCACCCCAAAAGGACTGAAAAGGAAATATGTATTTTTCATTGCAGTTGTTGATTTCATTTTGACTTCTTCTAAAATTACAGTCAGTGCATCCTTGCAATAAGTGGAAACATTTGTGTTGTCCCTGTAATATCTGAGTATCAGAAACAGACCGAAGACCAGCAGCTTAAGGGACATAGAAGGGAGAGGCTACCGGAGGACTGGGAAGCTTTGTTAAACCTAACAGTGAACCACAGTACCCCACGCATCCTCAGTGATCTTTCTACAAGGGCTGAAAATCATGGGTTTATTTTTTTCTTTATCTTACTCTTTCAGAAAATTTAGGAATAGGAATTAGGGTCAACTCCGATCCTTAAGGTCCCCAGGAAACAAAACAAGTAGACTCAAGAATGCTATTTATGTTTACAGATAAAGTAATTTCGTTTTACTTTTATATGTACTAACTTTGTAAATGGCAACACTTTCTATAATACTCTTTTCCTTAGTAGCAAAGTGGCACTTTGCATAAAAAGTCCTTAGTCCTGCCCAACTGTTCTGCTTGTCACCTGCGAGAAGTATAAGGTAGCATTTAAGAGTCAGATTCCATTATTTACTATCATTTATTCAATCCCTAAATTCTCATTCTGGAAAATGACTAATAAGGATATCTACTTAGAGGGTTGCTTTGGAGATTAAGTAAATTGATGAGTGCAACACAGTATTTGGGATGCAGTAGGTAGTAGTGCCTACTCGGTAATCATTTATTAGCAGCACAAAGGTCAAAGACTGGTTCAAAAGCCAACACATACAGGGTCATGTTAGGCAATAAACCAGGAACAACCCACTCCAGTTAGCAAAGCTCTTTCTTCCTTCCCCCGATACAGGAAGGAGAGAGGAATGCTTTGCCTTGAGACATGGCGCAAAACAGAAGACAGAGGGGACAAACCCACCTAAAGAACCAACCAACAAAATTAAAGTAAAGGTTCCATGACCATTTGTTAAAGGACCCCCCAAAGCAGTAGTTCTCAAAGGTGGCACATGTATTTCTTGTGGCTATTAAATATCCTCCAGCTGGTCTGTGGACATGCCTATAGGTTTAAGCACAGTGAGAATTCAAGGGAGTCCCTCACTGCTTTAAGTTTAGGTCTCCCAACCCAGATAAATTACGTCCCAGAAAACAGAGGGAACCAACAGATGAATTTGTCAAGTAATTGTCAATTGTCTGTAAGGAATTTTGGAGAATTAGAAGCATGCCAAAAGATTACAGAAGGAAAAATATTATCTTCATATTCATACAGGATGGATTCTGTGATTATCAATCCCATCCATTTAGCAGAGATTCCAGAAAACATTCTAGGGAATATTATTAAATAAATAGTTTTTTTTAAGTACTTGGGAAATAAAGGGGAATGGACAAAAATTTACAAGATTGATAATATCTTGTTTTAGTGAGAAAAGATACATAGGTCAGTGCTCATCAAATTTTAATGAGCATATGAGTCATCTGGGAATCTTATTGAAAGGCAGGTTCTGATTCAGTTGATCTGGATGGAGCCTGAGATTTTACATTTCTAACAAGCTCTCAGGTGATGCCAATTTTGCTTGTCATAGGACCATACTTTGCATAACTAGGCTATAGAGTACTATCTTGCACTCTTGAAAGAAATATAAATTGAAGAAAAATTCATTAAGATTTTAAAATGTGCATGCTTTTTAATACAGCAATTCTATTTCTAGCTATATTACATGAATCATTTTTTATTTTCCAGAAGACATATAGAAAGGATGTTTACTGCAGCACTGTTTATAAAAGCAAAAATTTGGCAACATCCTAAATGTCCATCAATAGGGGAATAGTAAAGTAAATTGTGGTAAATCGAGGACTATTTTGAAGCCATTAAAGAGAATTTGTACTTCCAGGGAAGATCTTCTGGTATTTTATTAAGTAACATAATATAAAGCACTACCCAATACATTTTTAAAGAAACAAACTATGGCGTATTACATACATGTGGAAATGTATAAGAAAATATCCAGAAGGATAAACTTTCATTTCACGGTGGTTTTCTCTGGTTAAGATATGGGATTTGACTACAGGAGTAAAGAGGGGACATTCTCCAGTCTTTTACTTTGGCATTTTATACACTTTAAAAATATATTTTTTATGCTTTTATATTTTATATTTTCTACTTGTGTAATTATTTTTAATAGACAGGCAAGAGGCAACCAATAGAAGTCACCAAGGGTTCGTTAGGAACATGTTCATGCATGATGTTCTTGTAGGTGGTTTGGACCACAATATAGTGGATTTGTAATTGTTAGAAACAACCAAATCCAAATCCCATTTACCAGGAAGGTAGGTCTCTTGTGGTATGCTGCAGGGCTCTCTCTTGGTCTTATTTTAAAGACATTTCCTATGACTTTCATGAAAAAAAGAAAAAGGCATTTTACTAAATTTTCAAATGATGTGAAGCCAAAAAAAAAAAAACTAGCTAATTATTTGGATGATAAAACTGGGTATTCAAATACATCTAGACTGTCTGGAAACATTGAATCATCTAAGAGAATGAAAATCATTTGGGATAAATGTAAAGTCACACTCAAGTTTAAAAATCCAACTACACAAGTACAAAATGGGGAAAACATGGTTTAATAAAAACTCATTTGATAAGACAGGAATTTTAGCTGACTGACACACCACATGAGCTAAGAATATAATTTGGCTGCCATAGACAAGATTATAGATTTCATGCCAAGCACAGGATTTAGTTCCTGATCAGATCACAACCAGAGTGTTTTGTCATGATCTGTACTAAATTAAAAAATATATTCGCAAGTACAGTACATCCAGAGAAGTGCAATCAGGATACGGAAAGGACTTTTAAAACCGTATTGTATGAGAGTCACTATGGAAGAAACTTTGAATATTGGGTTACAGGAGAAGGTTTAGGAGAGGGAGGAAGGATGTCAATTGAAAGAGGGTTCCTCAAGAAGTTGCATAAAGACAAATTTCAGGTCGACATAAGGAAGAACTTAAGCCTGTCTAGCAATAACATGGATTATTTTGTGAGGTCTTGAGTTCCCAACTGCTGGACTTCTAGTCTAGAACAATGTGGTTGAAGACAGAAAAGAGTTGAGCGCTTGAAGCAGATTGAACCCTTGTGTTCAACCTCACTGTCACCCCAGTGGGGGTGAGCAGAACTCCTTTGCACTTCCTCACACGTCTACCTGGGCCACAATCATTCAAGGCCACCTCATGTCAAGGATGACTGCTATTATTTGGGATATTGGTAACAGTGGTGTAGCAATTCTTTTACAATACTTGCATACCCTAGCAGTAAATTTTGTGTATATTCGGGGAACAAAATCCCTCACCTCCTATACATTTGGGACCAGAGCTATAAAAACATTTTCTGTCCTGCAATTTGCCCCCAGTGGAAGACTGGACTTTGCCCTAAGCCAGCTAGCTTCATTGATGCCAATGAGAAGCTTTCCTGCCAAAAGATTTCCATGTAGCCTGGCACAAAACCATTGTGCCATGAATTTATTTTTACCACCTCCCCATGAAGTTACTCATCCCAGTATTTACGTGGATTAATTTTTTTAAGCCATGAAATTGCTACTGGCTACCTAGGTTTTGTGGTTGGTGTTGCTGTTAAGTTTGGGGGAAAAAATCACCTTCAAAGGAAAAAGCAAACATCCATTTGGTGAATTCGTGTTGAGTATTGGAAAGGAGGAGTTTGTTTCATGGTGTGTAATGCAGTCAACTCTAAAAATTGATGCAAATGGACAGAAGTATGCTAGTAGTTGTTTAACCTGTCTCCAGAAGAAAATAAATAACTGATTTATAGCATTTGCCAGTTTCTGTGGAATTAATACTCCGACATGGTCAATTTCAAGGTACCAACATGGACACCATTGAACTTGGGGATGGGAAGAGATATGCTAATAGGATCTGATGACTCAAGGGAGCCCCCTCAACTGGAAGTGGGGTAACAAATTTAGAAGGGTATTTAAATGCCTATAACATTTCACACCTGGAGTGAATCTTTTCTCATAAAAGAATTTACAGAGATATTTAAGGCGGCTTGGGCCTGGTACATTAAAATAAAGCACTATTTGTTTCTTTTTCCTGTCGTTTCGCCAACTATTTTGATTAGCTGTCTAAATTTGCTTTCTTATTAAAAAAGCATTTTAAGAATGAGAACTGCAGCTATTCTAATATTTATCTTGAGGCTCTTCTCATTATCGTGAATCTTAATCCGTACCCTTACATAAGGAAGAAACTTTAATAATAATTAAAGCTATGTGGTTGTAAGAAGAAACATAATTTTATGCCTTCAGAATGATTCAAATACCAGTGATACCCCTTCCTCTATAAATTATTGACACTCATAGTTTGATCCACTTAATATCATGGTGTCTATTATTTGAGGTAGATAATTCCTTGGAGGAAAAGAAAAGAGTGGCAGAAACTCTTCACTGGATACCCAAACACCTATTCCCAGTCCTTTCTTTGTTGTCTTCCTGAAGAGAAGGTGGAAAACTAAATGACTGCTTTCCCAGATTTCCTTGTAGCTAAGCTGGAAATTTCCATGTTTAACAGTTCTGTCCAATAAGATGTAAGTTGAAGCCTACTTAGAGCTTATGGGAAAGCTTGCTTCCCTGGGAAAAAGGAACATACCCGACTGTCAGCATCCTCTTTCAACCCTTTCCCCTTCTTTGATCTGAACTGAGTGAGAGGATAATGCCTCGATCATGGGGCAACCAGCATGAGAACGAAAGCTAGCACCATGATGATGGCAGGCTGGAAAGAGAGATTGGTTGAACCCTGACAACACTGTTGAATCATTGACTACACCTGGAGTGTCTACATCTAGATGTCTTGTTACGAGAGAAAACAACCCTTTTTAAAATAGTTTCATTGAAGTATAATTTATATACAATAAAACTCACCTATGGTTCAACACATACAACTCAATGAGTTTTAGTAAATTTGTAGAGTTGTGCCACTACCGCAATCCACTTTTTCCTTCAAGCTTATTTTCAGTCAATCCGCATTCCCTCCATTGGCTCTAGGTAAATGCTGATCAGCTTTCTGTCTCTAAGCTTGCCTTTTCTGGACATTCCACATAAATAGAACCATGCAGTAGATAGCCTTTGCTTCTGGCTTCTTTCATTTTCAAAAAAGCTTTTGAAGTTTACCCATGCTGTAGCATGTACCAGTATTTTATTCCTTTTTAATATTGAATACTATTCCATTTGGATAGATATACATCAATATTTTTATCTATTTGTCTATTGATTAATAATTAGATTGTTTTCAGTTTAGGGCTATACAAATAATGCTGATATGAACATTCACGTATAAGTCTTGGTATGGACTTAGGTTTTCATTTCTTTTGGCTAGATTCCTAGGAGTGAAATAAAGGGAAATCACATGGTAAGTTTATGTCTAACATTTTAAAAAATTTGCTAAACTATTTTACAAAGTGGCTGTTCCATTTTACTTTCCCACCAGCAATGTATGAGAGTTCCAAGTCTCTCCACTTCCTTGCCAATAATTCGTATTTCCTGTCTTTTTTATTATAGCCATTCTTAGTAGGTATACAGTGGCATCTTTTTTTTTTTTTTTTTTGTCTTTTGTCTTTTTCCGTGTCCGGCAACGGATCGCAACCCTCAGTGTTGCCCCCGTACCGGACCGGGGACCGGCAACGGGATCGCAACCCTCGGTGTTGCCCCCGCGCCTCGCTCAGCCAGTGAGCGGGAACCGGTCCGTATGTGGGATCCGAACCCTCGGGGGGGAGCGCCGCCGCGCTTCCCAAGCGGCGCACTATCCAGTGCGCCACCGGGCCGGCCCCTACAGTGGCATCTTATTGTGGCTTTTTCATTTCCCTAATGACTAATGATGTTGAGCACTTTTTCATGTGCTTATTAGCCATTCACACTTCTTTAGTAAAATGTCTATTCAAGTCTTTGTCCATTTTTAATTGGGTTGTTGTCTTAGTTTTGAGTTGTAAGAGTTCTTTATAGAGTCTAGATATATGTCCTTTATCAGAGATATGATTTGTAAATTTTTTTCTCTGAGTCCATGATTCATCTTTTCATTTTCTTAATGTTGTCTTTTGAGACACAAGTTTTTTATTTTAGTGAAGTCCAATTTATCAATTTTTTTCTTTTATGGTTGGTGCTCTTGGTGTGATTTCTGAACTCCTTACTAACCCAAGGGCATGAAGATTTTCTCCTACATGTTTTTATAGAGGTTTCACTGTTTTAGTTCTTTTAAGGCTATGATTCCTTTTAAGCTAATTTTTTAGTATAGTGTGAGATAAGATTCCATGTTTGTTTGTTAGCTTGTTTATATAATTTATTTATATGGCTGTTGTAATTTTGCATATGGAAATTTAATGGCCTCGTGACTATTTGTTGAAAAAGGCTATTCTTTCTCCATTTGTCTTAACATCTTTGTTGAAAATCAATTTACCATAAAAGTAAGGGCTTATTCTGGACTCTCAATTCTATTCCACTGATCTATGACAAGGATCACAAACTATGGTCTGTAAGCCAAATCCAGCCACCACCTTTTTTTGTAAATAAAGGTTTATTTAACACAGCCATTTACACGTTGTCTGGGACGCTTTTGCACTAAGCTGGCAGAGTTTAGTAATTGCAACAGAGACCACAATGTCTCAGATACTACGTGGCCCTTTATAAAAACATTTTGCCAACTTTTGACCTACGCGTACATCCCTACGTTGGTGCCATATTGTCTTGATTAGTGTAGCTTTACAATAAGTCACAAAATCAGATAGTGTAAGTCCTCCCACTTCATTCTTAATCAAAATTGTTTTGGCTAGCCTAGGTAAATTTATCCATATACATTTATCTATATAAGTTGTAGGATCAGCTTTTCAATTTCTGCTAAATAGCATGCTAGGATTTTGATAGGAATTGTGTTGAACTATGTATCAATTTTGGAGAAATGACCATCTTGACAATATTGAGTCCTCCAGTTCATGAATATGATATCTCTCTATTTATTTAGGTCTTTAATTTTTCTCAACAATGTTTTTTGTTTTTCAATGTACATGCCTTTGACTTTTTTTGTTTAATGTATTTCTAGGTATTTTATTATTTGCCATGCTATTATAAGTAAAATTGTTTTCTTAATTTTATTTTCAGATATTTTATTGGTACTATATAGACATACAATTGATTTTAGTATATTGACCTTGTGTCTTTGAACTAGCTAACATAGTTTATTACTTCTCTTATCTTTTTGTGGTTTTTTAAAGATTTTAAATAAACATGGTTTTACTTTTTTCTTTCCAACCTGAATTAGATGCATTTTTTTTTAACTTATTGCACTGACTGGATCTTTCAATACAATATTGAATAAAAGTAATGAGTACACATCCTGGCTTTCTCCCCTGAGTTAGAGAAAGTTTTCAGTCTTTCACTATTTACTATGATTTTAGTTATAGATTTTTCATAGATACACTTTGAAATAGATATACTTTCCTCAGCTTGAGGAAATTCCCTTCTATTCCTAATTTTTGATGTTTTTTTTAATTGATGAATGGGTGTTGGATTTTTTACATGCTTTTTCTGCATCAATTGAGATATTCATGTCATTTTTGCTCCTTACTCTTCTATTTATATGGTAAACTGCACTGATTGATTTTTAGGTGTTAAATCAACCTTGCATTCCTGAAATGTATCACACTTGTTTATGATGTAAAACTTTTTTATATGCTCCTAAATTCTGTTTTCTAATATTTTGTGAATGTTTTTTGCATGTATGTTCCTAATATTAGCTAGTTTTCTTGTGATGCTTCTGCCTGGCTTTGTTGTCAGGTTAATACTGGACTCATAAAAAGAGTTAGAGGTGTTCTCTCCCACTCTATTTTCTAAAAGAGTTCATTAAAAATTCATATTATTTTTGAATATTTAATAATATTTGCCAACAAAGTCACCTAGGCCTGAGCTTTTCTTTGTAGGAATATTTCTAATTACTAATCTAATTTCTCTTCTTATTATAGGTATATTTAGATTTTCTCTTTCTTCCTTGGTTAGTTTTTGAAATTTTTGTCTTTCTAAAAATTTTTTTTCCATTTCTTTGATGTTTACCTAATTTTCCAGCATAATATCGCTTGTAGTATTTTTTATAATCCTTTACATTTTCGTAGGGTCACTAGTGATATCCTCTCTTTTGTTCCTAATTTTGGTAATTTGTGCCTTCTCTTATTTTCTTGATTAGCTAAGCGTTTATTAGTTTTATTGCACTTTTGATTATATCTATTTTCTCTATTTTTCATGTCAATAACTTTCATTCTAATTTTTATTAATTTCCTCTTTTGCTCTTTCCAGGTTTAGTTTTCTCTTCTTTTTCTAGTTTTTAAGTTGGAAGCTTAGGTTATAAATTTGAGACCTTCTTTTCTGAAACTACTTTTGCTGCAGATTTGATAATTTTTTTTAATGAATTCAATTAAAAATTAGTAGCCAAAACAACACTTACATGTGAAACTTACACTATGGTGAAGTCATTTTGATAACAAGTAATGTTTCGATTACAAATGTCAAGATGATTTGCATAACTCCTGTGCTGGCAAATGTTAAAATAAGAAGAAACACCTACACTAACATGCTAATTTTCAGTGGTTATGTATTTTGATCTTAAACAATAAGATAAGAATCTGATAGAATTCCACAAATGCCTTTCAAACAATGACTATGCTTTATGTTTGTAGATTGATATCAATATTTGGCAGTACTTTTCTGTGTAAAAAGACATTTTCAAAAACAAAGTACATAAAATCCCATTACAGATCAGTATTTACAGATGAACATTTGCAGTTGACTTAGATGATAGGGAACAATAAATTTGAACTCCATTTAAGCAAAATGTCATCCCAGAAAAAAATCCATTCTTATTACTAGACCTGTGTTACAAAAATAGGTCTCAACTATTTTGATTATATTTTGAAATTCATCAGTTAAAAAGTGTATAAATATTTATTTTTTCATGTTATATAAATACATATATAATATCCCTGATTGCCTCTTACACTGCAAAACCTAAAATATTTACTATCTGACCCCTGACAAAGGGTTTGCAAACCCCAATCTAAGATGATGTCTGCCTAGCAAATTAAAGACTTACCCTGTCTAGAAAAAGATAACATCTCCAGCACATCTAGAATATTTTGTACACAATGTCTAGCATTCAAAGAAAAATTACTGGGCATTCCTAGCAATAAAATCAAATAACTGAAAACCAAGTGATAAAACAGGTAATAGAAACAGAGCTACATGTGTTCTAGATATTGGAGTTAGGCGAGAATTTTATTTAGGCAAGAATATATATGTATATATACTTATATATATATATTTTTTGTGACCGGTAAGGGGATTGCAACTCTTGGCTTGGTGTTGCCTGCACCGCGCCCAGCCAGTGAGCGCACCGGCCATTTCTATCTAGGATCCGAACCCGTGGCGGGAGCGACGCTGCACTCCCAGCGCCGCACTCTCCTGAGTGAGCCATGGGGTTGGCCCAGAATATATTTTAAAAACAGTGAAAAGATGAAGAATTTAATCAGATAATTGGCGTATAAGAGAAAATATTGCAAACATCACAAAATCTAAACAAAAAGGATAATGCTTTGTTAGTAATTTGTGACACATCATAATTCTCTTTTTCAAGTTTTCTTGGCCGCTTACTCTTTTATTGTCTTTGCATAAGAACAATTTATAACATTATTTTATAAGGAGACAATAGATAATTATTCAGTCTTTCCTCTAACATAGTCAATCATTTACTACATTAGTAGCAATTTTGAGTGCCATTTCTTCAGAAAACATCAGACTTTTCAGGGCAAACTCTGTGAAATATGCTAAATCACATTCCAATGCACTGGGATACATAAAAGTTTGTTACTCCTTCCACAGACATACTCTTTATGCTACTGCTACTGTTTTGTGTTCTACAAATGCAGAAATTCTTTTTTTTATTTTTTATTTTTTATTTTTATTTTTTCCTTTTTGTCTTTTTTCGTGACCGGCAACGGATCGCGACCCTCAGTGTCGTGCCCACACTGGACTGGGACCGGCAATGGGATCGCAACCCTCGGCGCTGTGCCCGCACCTCGCTCAGCCAGTGAGCGGCCGGTCTGTATGTGGGATCCGAACCCTCGGCAGGAGCGCCACCGCACTCCCAAGCGGCGCACTGCAGCAGTGCGCCACTGGGCCGGCCCCTACAAATGCAGAAATTCTTGATAAATGTTATTTTATACAATTCCCATCAGAAAAAAAAAAAGTCCATGGTACATTTATAATTGTACACACTGTGTTATGGAGTATATTCATGTCAGGAAAGAGCTTACATTTTGATCAGATGTCAATGAGAACCAAATCTTTTATTTGTTTCACATATTTGATGTTTGGAAGAATTTTCCACAGACTGTTTTTGACTCCCTACACTTCAAAGTTTGTTTCTTCTCTATATATGTTCTTCCAGTGTTGAGTAAACTATGACATGCCCATCTAGTGCTATAATCTCTGGCCCTGCACCTATGTGTCATGAGGAAGAGTGATTTATCACAGAGGACAGTAGGAATATTTTTAGAATCTATTCCTATATCAGGACAGCTACCAATAATCTACCTGTACATAAAAGTGACTATAAACTACATAAATATTTCCTCCTAAACTTAAATTAAATGTATCCCTAAGTCAGCTTTCCCCAGGCTAGAATCCCCAATTGGATGCAAGCACTCTATCACCACCCAAATTAAGGAAATTATAATGGAGGGAAAGTTAGAGTGGAAAGAGACAATGGCCTTAACTTACTGCAATTGAAAATATCTTATTTTTGCAAAGTTTACAAAAATATACTTCTTTGTGAATGCATTACCTGTAACCTCAGCCAGGGCCTTGGAAGGGACCTAGGTAAATGGAGAGTCCTGAAGCTTATGCTTCATTAGCTAGAAAGATAAAGGAGAAACAAATAACAACAATTATGCACTGAAGATCTGGGAACTGAGAAGATAGGCAGGGGTAAGAGAGAAACTTCCTACTATGTGCTTTTTTAAAAACCATTTTAATGTTTATACAACCTATTAAAAATTTAAATGTTTCAATTGAGGCCAAATATAAGTTAAAAATGAGTGGCAACTACATTGAGTACTAAGTGAACACTGCAAGAAGCTTAATTTTCTGATTGAAACAGAAAAAAATCAGAAACTGACAACCATTGAGAATAAAACAATCTATCCAATAACTCTGAAGACTATTAATAGACCTCGAGTACTGAACGAGTAGAGAGTTAACCATTCCATTTATCATCAACTCTCAGTCTCTCCCCGTATTATACTCAGTTATATCCAGGTATTACATAATGTGATTTTATGCATACAAAAATTCTGTTATTATAAATGTAGGAAGTGTAGAATTCTAAAGCTGCTGTATAGCCTAGCCACATGTATCTACCGATCACTTGAAATGTGGCTGGTACAAACTGAAATATGCTGTAAGTGTAAAATACAAAAAATAATTTTTAGTATTTTTAGTACAAAAAAAACTCAAAAAATTTATTTGATTACATGTTGAAATAATATTTAGAAAATATTGGGTTAAATAAAGCATATTAAAATTAATTTCACCTTTTTTTTACTATTTAAAATGTGACTATTACAAAACTTAAAGGCACATATGTGGCTCACATTACATTTCTATTAGACAGCGTTGCTCTCAAAGCACACTTCCCTTGCTCTTGCACATTGTAGGACTACTGAGGAAATCACTTGACACACCTATGCTAGCTTTATCACTTTTCTTTTTTTTTTTTTTTTTTTGTGACCGGTAAGGGGATCATAACCCTTGGCTTGGTGTCGCCTGCACCGCACTCAGCCAGTGAGCGCACCGGCCATCCCTATATAGGATCCGAACCCGCGGCGGGAGCGCCGGACTCTCCCAAGTGAGCCACGGGGTCGGCCCGCTTTATCACTTTTCAAAAGAAAGTTAAATTTTAAAATACTAATGGCTAAAAAAAACCCTCCCAGAATGAGAAAATTACATATCTATCACTACAATTGAATAGATCTACTAAAGTGCTACATAATTACATTGTTTCACAAGTTTGAATTCTTCTTTAGAATTGTTTAAATTAATAAGTAGTTTCTTCAAATAGTTCATTCTAGTTTTTTATTATCAACTCACTTTATGCCTCTCTAAAACATCTTAAATTATATAAAATAAGAGTGATGAACTCTCACAATCTTTAAAAAAAATTTTATAAGGAAGAAGTTATAAGCAAGAAACAGACACTCAAAATCTGAATGATTTTTTTTAAGTAGTCAAAATTATTTGTTACCATAAATTTTGTACTGGCTCACTCGTCAAAATCAGTTAATCTACAAATCAAAAAGTTATGTGGGATGCTATGACATATGAAAATCATTTAGGATAATACATCACATTAACAGAATGAAGGGGGGAAAACTACATAATCATTTCAATTAACATAGGAAAAGCATTTGAGAAAATTCAGCACCCTTTTATGATTAAAAAAAAAAAAACCACTCAACAAACTGGAAATAAAAGGAAACTACCTTGAAAGAATAGAGGCCATATGTGAAAAATCAACAGCCAATATTATAATCAATGGTGAAGGACTAAAAGCTTTCTCTCTAAGATCAGAAACAAGACAAGGATGCCCACTTTTGCCACTTCTATAAAACATAGTACTGGAAGTCCTAGCCAGTGCAAGTAGGCAAGAAAAAGAAATAAAAGGCATCCAAATAGGAAAGGAAAAATTTAAATGATCTCTGTTCACAGACAACATGATCTTATATCCAGAAAATCCTAAAGATTTTACAAAAAAAAAAACTGTTAGAACTAATAAATAAATTCAGCAATGCTGCAGAATACAAATTCGGTACTTAAAATTCAGATTCATTTCTGTACAATAACAATGAACAACCTGAAAAGAAAATTAAGAAAATGATTCCATTTATGATAGCACTGAAAATGATAAAATACTAGGGAATAAACTTAATCAAGAAGAAAGACTTGTACAGTGAAAACTACAGAATGTTACTGAAAGAAATTAAAGATACCAATAAATAGAAAGACAACCCATGTTCACAGGTTGGAAGACTTCATATTGTTCATATACCAATACTACCCAAAGTGACCTACAGATTCAGTGCAATACCTGTCAAAATCCCATCAATGTTTCTTCCAGAAATAGACAAATCCACCCTAAAATTCATACAGAATCTCAGGAGACTCAGAATAGCCAAAATAATCTTGAAAAACACAAAGTTAGAAGTTTCATATTTCCTGATTTCAAAACTCACTGCACATCTACACCAATCAAAACAGTATGGTACTGGCATAAAGACAGACATATAGACCAAAGGAATAGACTAGAGAGCCCAGAAATACACCCTTGCATATATGATCAAATGATTTTTGACAAAAGTGCCAAGACCATTTAATGGAGAGACGATTTAGTTTCCAACAAATGGTGCTCAGAAAACAGGATATCTCCAAGAAAAAAGTGAAGACATTTATATTACATTTTGTACCATGTACAAAAATTAACTCAAAATAGATCAAAGAAGTAAAAGTAGAAACTAAAACTATAAAACTCTTAGAAGAAAATATAGGAGGAAAGCTTCATGACATTGGATTTGATAATGATTTTTTAGATTTGACACAAAAAGCACAGGCAACAAAAGAAAAAAATAGGTAAGTTGGACTTCATCAAAATTAAAAACTTTTGTGCATGAAAGGACACTATTACCAGTGAAAATGCAATCCACAGAATAAGAGAAAAATATTTGCAAATCATATACCTGGAAAGGGATTATGTCGGGACTATATAAAGAATCCCTACAACTTAACAACAGTAACAAAAACAACCCAGTTTTAAAATAGGCAAAGAACTTGAACAGGCATTTATCCAAAGGAGATACACAAATAGCCAATAAGCACATGAAAAGATGCTCAGCATCACTAATCATCAGGAAAATGCAAATCAAAACTACAATGACACACATTAGAATGGCCACCATAAAAAAAAAGAAAAAAGGAAAGAAGAAGGAAAGAAAGAAAATAACAAATGTAGGTGAGGATGTGAAGAAATTGGAACTCTTGTACACTGTTGGTGGAATTTAAAATGGTGCAGCTGATTTGAAAAATCGTATGGCAATTTTTTAAAGAATTAAACATAGACTACCATATGATTCATCAATTCCTGCTTTCCCAGAATGAAGGCAGGGACTCAGACAGATATATGAACACCCATGTTTGTAACAGCATTACTCACAATAGCCAAAAAGTGGAAGCAAGCCAAGCATTCTTCATTAATGGACGAATGAATAAATGAAATGTTGTACATACATACAGTTGAGTATTGCTCAGCCTTAGAAAGGAAGGAAATTCTGATACATACTGTGATACATGGATGAAACTTGAAGACATTGTGCTAAATGAAATAAGCCAGTCACAAAAAGACAAACACTTTATGATTCCACCTACTGGAGGTACCTAGAGTAGTCAAATTCATAGAGTCAGAAAGTAGAATGGTGGTTGCCAGAGGCTGGGAGAGGAGGGAATGAAGAGTTGGTGTTTAATAAACAACAGAGTTTCATTTGGGAAAACTTTTAACATTCTGGAGACAGATAGTGGTGATAAATGTATAACAATGTAAATGCAGTTAACTGTATACTTAAATTGATTAAAATGGTAAATTTTGTTTGTATATTTTATCACAATAAAAAAACTTATTTGAGAGAAAAATGTAAGCTTTTTAGAAATTCTAATAACTTTCATTATAAATGATGTTGAATCTATTTGCTTTTAGGTGAAATAAAAGCACTGATTTTAAACTTTATTTTTTTAAAATGCATTCTAAGCACTGGTAATATTCACAATTGCTTCTTTCCTGATGGCAACCAATTTAGAACACCATTTCAGTTATCAGCTTGAAGAGCAGATTGGAAGATTGGAAAAGTGGAAGGGATCCTGGTATGCACAGTGGAAACCCCTCTGACATTCTTTTCTCAGTATGGTATGGCAGGAGTCACACATAACTTCAGCGTACATGAAAGACCAATCGCTTATCAAGAGGTTGCATGAAAAGCATGTCAGCTTTCTTAGAGATTAGTATTATCTACTTCTGCCACTGGTGTATTTTGTTCATGTGCATAGTAGCTCCAATTGGATGCATTTATAAAAACTGGAGAAAGTATCAGATTAAAAAAACTTAAGATGGTTGTACATTAAGTGATTTAAAAGAGCTAGGATTTTTTTTTTTTTTTTTTTTTTTGGACCGGTAAGGGGATCGCAACCCTTGGCTCAGTGTGGTCAGCACCGTGCTCAGCCAGTGAGTGCACCGGCCATCCTTATATAGGAACCGAACCCGTGGCCTCGGAGCTACCAGCACTGTACTCTCCCGAGTGAGCCACGGGGCCCGCCCAGAGCTAGGGTTTTTTTCCATGCTCATTGTATTGTTTTGTTTTTTCCTTCAGATAAACATTTTTTAAAATTGAGGTACAACTCACATACCATAAAACTCACCTTTTAAGTGTACAGTTTAGCTGACTTTATATGTTCACAAAGTTGTGCAGACATCACCACTATCTAATTCATATTGCAAATCTAGATTTAGCATTTTGAGGAACTGCCAAATTGTTTTCCAAAGTGGCTGCACCATTTTACATTTTCAACAGCAACGAGTGAGAATTTTGATTGCTGCACATTCTCATCAACACTTGTTTTTGTCTGCTTTTTTATTTTAGCCATCCCAGTGGATGTGAAATGGTATTTTGTTGTGGTTCGATTTGTATTTCCCTGAAGACTAATGTTGTTGGTTATGTTTCACATACTTATTGACAATTTGTATGAATATATCTTCTTTAGAGAAATATCTATTCAAATACTTTGCCTGTTCTCAATTGGTTTATTTGTCTTTTTATTGTTGAATTGTAAGATTTTATAGGCAACGAGTGAGAATTTTGATTGCTGCACATTCTCATCAACACTTGTTTTTGTCTGCTTTTTAATTTTAGCCATCCCAGTGGGTGTGAAATGGTATTTTGTTGTGGTTCGATTTGTATTTCCCTGAAGACTAATGTTGTTGGTTATGCTTCACATGCTTATTGACAATTTGTATGAATATATCTTCTTTAGAGAAATATCTATTAAAATACTTTGCCTGTTCTCAATTGGTTTATTTGTCTTTTTATTGTTGAATTGTAAGATTTTATAGATATAGATATAGATAGATACTAGACCCTTATCATCTACATGATAGGGGTCTAGCGAATATTTTCTCCTATTCTCTGGGTCTTTTCACTTTCTCGATAGTGTTCCTTGAAACAAAAAAGGTTTTAATTTTGATGAAGTCCATTATTTAGTTTTTTGTTTAGTTGCTTCTACTTTTGGTGTCACAGCTAAGAAACAGTTGTCTGATCCAAGGTTATACAGATTTACACCTATGTTTTCTTCTCAGAGTTTTACAGTTTTAGGTCTTACATTTAGGTCTTTGATCTTTTTGAGTTAAGTTTTGTACATGGTGTAAGGTAAAGTCTAAATTAATTCTCTCTCTCTTTTTTTGTTGGGGGGCAGCTAGCCAGCATGGAGATTCGATTCAAACCCTTGACCACTGGTGTTATTAGCACCCACTCTACCAAGTGAGCTAACCAGCTAGCCCTTTTATTTATTTGTTTGTTTGTTTGTTTGTTTATTGTTTTTTGTTTTGTTTTGGCAGCTCGCCAGCATGTGGATCCAAACCCTTGACCTTGGTGTTTATCAGCACTGGGCTCTAACCAACTGAGCCAACAGCCAGCCCCAAACTGATTCTCTTCATGTGTTTATCTAGTTACCCCAGTACCATTTGTTGAAAAGACTATTCTTTCTCCATTGAATTGTCATGGTTCCTTTGTCAAAATCAATTGCCCATAAGTATAAGAGTTTATTTCTGGACTTTTAATTCTACTCCATTTATCTATTTACCTAGCCTTATGCCAGTGCCATACTGCCTTGATTCCTGCCACTTTTTAGTAAATTTTGAAATCAGGAAGTATGAGCACTCCAACTTTGTTCTTCTTTTTCAAGATTGTTCTGGCTATTCTGGGTCCCTTCCAATTCCAGAAGAATTCCATAAACAGCTTGTCAATTTCTCCAAAGAGTGCAGTTTGAATTCTGGTAGGGATTGTACTGAATCTACAGATCTATTTGGGAAGTACTATCATCTTAACAATATTAAGTCTTCCAATCTGTGAGTATGGGAGGTCTTTCCTTTTACTTAGATCTTCTGTAATCTCTTTCAATAATGTTTTGTAGTTTTCAGTATACAAATCTTGCACTTCTTTTATTAAATTTACTCCTAAATATTTACTTGTTTTTGATGCTATTTAAATTGAATTGTTTCATTAATTTTATTTTCAGATTTTCCATTGCTAGAAATAAAATTTATTTTCTATGTGTTGATACTGTATTCTTCAACCTTGCTGAGATTTATTAGCTCTGATAGATTTTGTGCACAGATTTTTGCATAGAAATTTTTAAGGGATGCATACAAAAATCTATTAGAGCTAATATGTTTTAAAATATTTGATAAAATTTACCAATAAAGCCATTAGGACCTGGTAGTTTGCATATTTTGGTAGTTTGTATATTTCTAGGAATATGTTCATTTCACCTAGCTTATTTAATTTGTTATGATACTTGTGTTAGTCTGGTTTTTTTGCTTATAACAAAATACCTGGAACTGGGTGATTTATAAAGAAAAAAGAAATTTATTGCTTACAGTTTCTGAGGCTGGGAAGTCCCAAGTCCATCTAGTGGTGGCGACAGTGACCCAGGGGTCTCACCTTTCAAGATGGTGGAAGCAGAGAGAGCAAGAGAGAGAGGAAGACAGTCTCTTCTTCTTTTAAAGCCCTCTGAACCATGCCCCTGATCACCAGTTTTAATCCATTAACTACTGCATGATCCTACAATCCACTCACCTCTCCAAGGCTCCACCTTTCAATTACCATAATAGGATTTCCCATGCTCTTAATAGTCACAGTGGGGGCTAAGTTTCTAATACATCAAACTAAGGGGACACAATTGAAGTTCCGGTGACTTTTGGGGGGGCATAATTCAATCCACTACAATACTCTTCTTATTATTAGTCCTTTATAATTCTTTTTATTTCTGTAAGGTCTAGATTAATGCCCCCTCTTTTCTTTCCTAATTTTAGTAATTTTCGTCTTCTCTTTTTTGGAGGGGGGAGGTCAGCCTACTTCAAAGTTTATCAAATTTTTTTACTTTTCCAAGGAAACTACTTTTGGTTTTGTTGATTTTCTCTATTGTTTTTATATTCTCTGTTTCATTTATTTCTACCCTAATTTTCATTATTTCCTACCTTATACTTGATTTGCATTTAAATTTCTCTTTTTCTTCTACTTTCTTATGGTAGAGGTTAGATTATTGATTTCAGATATTTCTTCTTTTTTTAATATAGGCATTTGCAGCTATAAATTTCCTCCTAAGCACTTCTTTAGCTACATCCTATAAGTTTTGTTATGTTGTGTTTTTGTTTTCCTTCATCTCAAAATATTTGCTAATTTCCCTCAAGATTTCATCTTTGATTCACTGGTTACTTAGGAGAGGGATATACATATTTGTAACAAATTCATTCTCTTATTAATTTCTAATTTGTTTCTATTATGGTCGGAGAACATATTTTGTATAATTTCATTCTATTAAATTCATTGAGGCCTGTTTTCTGGCCTAACATATGTTCTATATTAGAGAAAATTTCTTCTCTAGGAACATATTTCATATGTAATTGAGAAGAACGTGTATTCTATTCTGCTATTGTTGGGTGACGTGTTCCATAGATATCTGTTAGACCTAGTTAACTTGTAGTGTTATTTAAATCTTCTATTTCCTTTTTGTTTTCTGATTGTTCTCTCCATTACTGAAAATGGAATGTTGAAGTGTCCAGCTATTGTTGTTGAAATGTCTTTTTCCCTTCCATTCTGTCAATTTTGCTTCAGATATGTTGGGTGTCTAGTGCTAAATGCATATATGTTTATAATTGTTATATCTTCTTGATGAATTGATACTTTCATCATTAGAAAATGCTCTTCTTTTTCTCTAGTAACCATTTTTCTCTTAAAGCTTGTTTTGTCTGCTACTAGTATCGCCATGACAGCTTCTATACTATACATGCTGTTATAACATATTATGCTATGCTATACATAAACATATACGTACAAATATTACATGTATATATGTATATGGTATACATTATCCCATACATAAGTATATAGATGTACATGTACATATACATACATATACATGTTATGATGTGTTATACATAAATAACATATACGTACAAATATTACATGTATATATGTATATGGTATACATTATCCCATACATAAGAATATAGATGTACATGTACATATACATACATATACATGTTATGATGTGTTATACATAAATAGCTGGTTACTGTTTGCACAGTATTTTCCCCCTATCCTTTTGCTTTCAACCTATTTGTGTTTTTGAATCTCGAGTGCTTCTCTTATAGAAAGCATATAGTTGGATCGTTTTTAAAATCCATCTTGCCAATTTCTGCCTTTTGATTAGAGTGTTTAACCCATATACATTTAATGTCATTACTGACAATATAGGATTTATGTCTGTCAATTTGCCTTTGTGTCTATATGTATATATAGTATGTCTTTTTTTGTTCCTCTCTATTCACCCATTACTGCTTTCTTTTGCATTAAATAGATATTTTTTGTGTATTCCACTTAGTTCTGATTTTACTAAATATTTTTAAAGTTATTTTCTTAGTGGTTACCCTAGGATTTATAATTAACATCTCAATTTATCCAGACTCTTTTGTTTTAATACCAATTTGATTTCAATAGCACACAAAACTTTTTCTCCTATATGGACTCATTTCTTCCTAACTCCTTCATGCTGTTGTTGTCTTACAAATACATCTCTATATATTGTATACCCACCAACACACAATTATAAGATTTATAATTATTGCTTTATGCAATTATCTTTTAAACCAAATTCATTAAAAAATGTTAAAAAACAAACAAAACGTTGTCTTTATGTTTACCTATGTAGTTACCTTTCTCAGTGCTCTTTATTTCTTCATGCAGATTCAAATTACTTACTGTCTTTTGTCCTTTTATTTTATCTATTAAGTCCAAAGAATTCCCTTTAACGTATCTTGTAGGGCAAGTCTGTTAGGAATGGCCTTCCTCAGCTTTCATTTATCTGGGAATACCCTAATTTCTTTTATTTTTGTTTTTGTTTTTTTTGGGTTTTTTGGGTTTTTTTTTTTTTTTTTTTTTTTTTTTTTTTTTTTTTTTTCC
>NW_007732969.1:16176-17546 GCF_000696425.1 Galeopterus variegatus | reverse complement strand
CCTCGGGCGGGAGCGCCGCCGTGCTTCCCAAGCAGTGCACTATCCAGTGCGCCACCGGGCCAGCCCTTTTATTTTTGAAAGATATAGAATTCTCAGTTGACAGTCTCTCTTTTGGCACTTTAAATATGTCACCTCATTGCCTCCTGGCCTTCATGTTTTCTCATAAGAAATCAGCTATTAATCTTATTGAGGATCTTCTGCGTGTGATAAGTTACTTCTCTTTGCTACTTTCTAAGTTCTTCCTTTGTCTTTTACTTTAGACAGTTTTATTGTAATATGTCTAGGTTTGGATCTCTTTAAGTCCATCCTACTTGGAGTTTCTTGGATGTGTAGTTAACATTTTTCATTAAATTTGGGAGGTTTTCAGCCATTATTTCTTCAAATATTTTCTCTTCCTCTTTCTTTCTCCTCTCCTTCTGGAACTCACACTCTGTGTATGTCCGTTCACTTCATTGTGTCCCACATGTCTCTGAGACTTCATTTGTACTCATTCTTATTTTTTTTCTGTTCCTAACTGGATAATCTCATTTGATGTAAATTCAAATTTGCTTCTTTTTTTCTGCTTGTTTAAATCTGCTGTTGAGACCCTCTAGTAAATTTTTTATTTTAGCTATTGCACTTTTTAACTTTNTCTAAGGAGACATTATTCTTATACTTCCATTTAGTTCCCTAGATTAGGTTTCTTTCAGTTCCTTGAAAATATTTAAAATAGCTAATTGAAAGTCTTTGACTCGTAAGTCCAAAATTTGGGCTTTCTAAGTGATAGTTTCTTTTGACTACATTTTTTCCTCTGCATGGGCCATACTTTTCTGTTTCTTTTTACGACTATTATTTCTTGCTGAAAACAGGACATTTTAAAATAATGTAATGTAGAAACTCTGGACATCAGATTCTCTCCCTTTCCCAGGTTTGTTGTTGCTATCAGTTTTGGGTTTTTGGGTTTATTAGTTTAGTAACTTTTCAGAATTAATTTTGTAAAGTCTGTATTCTTTGTCATGTGTGGTCATTGAGGACCCTCAAGTGTGCATGTTGTGGCATACCTATTTCACCTCCTACTTGCACAATGTCTCACTTTCAGACATAGGTTAGAGATTAGAAACTTCTTAGCTCTTTTCTGAGCATGCACAGAGCTCTGGGCGTGCGCACAGTTCTTCCTATGCAGGCATATGGCCTTCTAGATTCCCAAGAACATGTCAGAGCTTTTCAAAGTACCCATGGACATCTCATTCCCCAATTTTTTCTTTTAAACTTTGGTTAGTCTATTGCTCATCCTAACAGTTATCTATCACTTCAGGCAGCTGCTATTTTAAATAATTGCTGCTGATTGTTTTTGGCAAATGTCTCTGGGGAAAAAGCTGTTCTCAGGGGGA
>NW_007732969.1:14112-14883 GCF_000696425.1 Galeopterus variegatus | reverse complement strand
GTACCCATGGACATCTCATTCCCCAATTTTTTCTTTTAAACTTTGGTTAGTCTATTGCTCATCCTAACAGTTATCTATCACTTCAGGCAGCTGCTATTTTAAATAATTGCTGCTGATTGTTTTTTGAAAATGTCTCTGGGGAAAAAGCTGTTCTCAGGGGGAAGTTCCAAATGAGGTCAAATAAAGACAAAATATGGAATCTTCAGAGAATCACAAGACAGGTCAAAGAATGACAATTTTCTGAGAATGGAACTTTGGTGGAATTCTAATCCCATTTTGTCCTTTCAGTGCCTGCAGAACAGCTGGTATTCACTGTGAGCTTGGGCAGTTGGATTTTAAGGTCACCACAGAGCCAGGGTGGAGAGAATGGGAATGGGGCAAATTAAATCACCACAAAGCTCACTATTCTTACCAGATTTGGGCCATTTAAAAAAATAAACTCTCCTCAGATTGCTGCAAGCCTTCTGTTAATTTCCAGAGTTCTGAAAGAATTAATTCTGAAAATTTTTCCAGTGTTCTAATTATTTCTATTGAGGAGAGGATTTTCAAAAGTTCTTACTCTGCCATTGTCTCTGATATTCAGTTCTTTTTTTCTGTACTTCAGAATTAGTTAACCAATGACAAGTGTTCCAATTACATACTCATATTTCAGATATTTGACTCTAACTTTAGTCCTCAAGTTACTAAAATGCCATACAAACCCCTCAGAACTAAATGACAAATGGACATTCCCTAGATATAGAGGTTTTTTCAAATGGGAATTTCTTTCTA
>NW_007732969.1:12218-13882 GCF_000696425.1 Galeopterus variegatus | reverse complement strand
CTAAATGACAAATGGACATTCCCTAGATATAGAGGTTTTTTCAAATGGGAATTTCTTTCTAGATCTTTAATTTTAAAGTTTAATGGCTTTTCATTAAAGATACTGGCCTTGTTACTTTTCATTTGAAGGCATATTTTAAAACACTTTTTAAACTATAGAACATTATAAAATATAAGCTAATATTAATATCATCACCTTTTATTATATGGCATACATGTCACTGCACTATAGTTACATTTCTTTCTTTTTTTAAGAAAAATAGAGGAACTTCACAATGGAACTGAATCTAACAGTCCGATTTCAATTTGAGGTTGTCAGTCAATGATTCAATCCAGGTTTATTGAAAACAAAATAAAGCAGAGATGTGCACTAAAATTTAAATATTCCTGAACAACAGCATCCATGTGCACTCACTTGTTTTAGGTATCTTTCTTCCACTTCTTTGGGCTCAGTAGTCTAAGTTTTAGCCTTCAGTTCTGTGGCTTCCGTTACGTCGGTCTTGCCCCTGAACAAGACATAAATGAACTAAGGCTCTGAGCTGACTCCCAGTAGGAAAGACGTAGCTGTTCTGGGGGGAAACCTGATTCTGAGCTAAGCTATCACCACTTTTTACCTCTCAAGTCCCCATTCTATTTGCCTCTTTTCAGAGTTATTTTTACCTAATGTCACCATGTAGAAAATTGTCTAACAATTCTATTTTTGTAACCCCTACAGATTGCATTCCACCACTCCCTCTTCTGCCCTTTAACAGTGAAAAATTAAAAGTGACCAATTAATTAACAAATCACAGGGCCTTTTTCCCACTTAGCCCTCATCCTCCTTGACTCCTCAGTGGAGCTATTTTATTATAAAGCAATGTACTCATTGCCATGGCTCAGTTATAGGAAAGCACATGTAACCTTCTCCTTCTGAGAGTTGCTCTAAGGGGCTGGGGACCACTTCTTTTTCTTCTGAAAGTTTCTTTCCTGGGTTCCTATAATGCTGCTCTCTCCTGGTTCTTTTTTGTTTTCCTCTTTGACCCTCCAAACTTGAATGAGCCACTCCCTGATGTCCAGTCTTTAGTTATTTACTTTTTCTGCCTTTATGCTTGAAGAGCGCACTAATCCCAGAGACCCAGACTTCAGAGATCTTATACTGTGTCATGTCAATTGTCATTTCTTCAACAATATATTAAGGGACCTCCATTTCTGTTCCAGAACACTCTCCTGAGCTCAGAGTCACCCTTTTAATCTCCTATTAGACACATCCACTTGGCTATTCCCACTCAGCTCAAATTCACCAGATCTAAAATTCAAGTCATTACCTTACCCTCCCCTCCACTAATTCCCACCTCAACACAAACAGTTTCTCTCCTGACTTTTCTATTTCCTAATGGTACCACAATTTTCCCAGTCCTTCAGATTTTAGAACTAGAATTAAAGGTTTTTATTTTTGGTTTCTCTGGCCATTTGCCTTCAATAGATAGTCTTTAAGTTTTATTGATTCTTCTTTCAGAGTTTATTTCTTGATTCGCCTTTTTGGTGGGAGATTGGCAGTATCTATTAAATATTTTAGGAAGTACAAATGTCAAAATTTGTCAAATTATCCAATTTAAATATGTACAATTTATTTTATGACAAATATACTTCAATAAAACCTGATAAAAAAGTTGAACCTTAACAAGA
>NW_007732969.1:7301-11676 GCF_000696425.1 Galeopterus variegatus | reverse complement strand
TGTTGGATGGATTAAGTGGCAGAACCCTTTTCTCCTCTTCATTATTTTTCCTACAACCTCACTGGACAGCTGATAGAGTTTGGATGTGTTGTCCCCCCGAAGCTCATGTCAAAATCTGATCCCCGGCTCAGCAATGTTGGGAGTGGTTTGAGTTATGCGGGTGGACCCCTCATGAATAGATTAATACCCAGGGGTGTGGGTAGTAAGTGAGTTCTCGCTCTGTTAGTTCCTGTGAGAGCTGGTTGTTTAAAAGACCCTGGCACCTCCCCTCTCTCTCTCTTGCTTCCTCTCACCATGTGATCTGCTTGTACCTACAGGCTGCCTGCCATTTTCTGCTATGACTAGGAGCAGTCCGAGGCTCACACCAGATGCAGCTGTCCCTTATCATGAGCCAGATAAGCCTCTGTCTTTTATAAATTACCCAGTCTCAGTTATTCTGTTGTAGCAACACAAAACAGACTAATACAGACAGCTAAATGCTGTAGTGTCCAAAACAGTAGCCACTAGCCACATGTGCCTACTAAGCACTTGAAATGTGCTGGTGAAGAGTTAAAATATTAATGTATTTTAGTTAATTAACTAGTTTAATAACTTAAATTTTTAATTATAATAGCCACATGTTCAGTGGCTGTCATGTTGGTCAGAGCAACTCTAGAGCACTTATTACTAAAAATCTGTTTTATCATCATTCTTTCCCTGTCCAATTGCTGTTATCTTTTTCTGTCCTCACCAAGAAGTGGAGGGGGTTTCTGCTATGAGGGATAAGGTGGGGGGAAGGAGGCAGAAACACACCTGAACTCTTCAAATCAACTTGCATGTGAATACCTCCATCCTCACAGAAAGTTCTTTTGGATAGTGCTGCTCTCTGAAGGTTGCTGAAGGGTGTTAGAATATGACAGATTTGAACTAACAGGCAAAATAAAATTTGCTGTCTGCTTACTTCCAAAGCCATGGACTGGAAGAGTGACTGAACTGTACTGGCTGCCTATCTTAAAATACACAGAGTTAATGCTACAGAGTGAACCAGCCATGATCAAGCCAGCTCCAGATCACAGCCTGTCATAATTGCTCCATACCAGGGAAAGACGAGATCTGGGACTCTGGCACTAGGGTTGGACTTTATGTAGAGAATTGAAAAACTATCTACAGAATGTATTCTTACATAATGAATAAGTTTCTCCCACTGATAAATGCCAATTTTCCAGTGGACCATGGAAAATTGTCTATTTTTGGCCACTCCGTAGGAAGCCGTGGAGCTCTTACTTGTGTTTTGAAGAATCCTGGAAAATGCCAAACTGTGTCAGCTTTTGCTCCAATTTGCAACCAGTTCTCTGTCTTTGGGTGGGTTGGGCAAAAATCTCTCAATGGGTATTTGGAATCAGATTAAAATAAATAAAAGCTTATGATGTTGCTATTCTTAGAAAGTTTTATTTAGGTTCTAGTTAGATGTGATCAAGGAAATAATGACAGAACATTTCAAGACAGTTACTTCCTGACACCAGTTGTTTTCACATTATGAGGCTTATAATTTTAGTTACTTTTCATTGCAATCTCTATTAACCACCACATAAGACTTCATGCAAAATACCTGAATGCAGGAACTGTAAGACACTAGAATCTATTCTGAATTACAGAAGTTAGGATAAAGAAAAATGCAGTTAAATCAATTTTAAAATATGGTTTCATGACACTACAAGGGCTTAATTTATGGTAAAATTATCTTCTAAATAAATGTACATAATACAAACAAAAAGAGTTCAGGCGTACGCTTATGGTGTTAGAAGGCTTATCAACCATCAAATGTGTTTGAATAGCCTCACAGTCACAGTTATTTAGACTTGTCTAAAAATTTGCTTTTTAAAAAATGTGGAGCAGATCTCTTTGACACTTTTTATGAGGTTGTGTAAATCATTTAAAATTTGTCTGAAGTTCAAGTTTTGTTGCATGAAGAATGAATTTTCACTGCTACATCTGTGAGAAGTAAAAAAGTAATCACTTTTTTCCTTTTTTTTTAGAGTCAACTTAGACATAAGCCCCCAGAATTATTCTTCTTCATCAAGTCATAAATTGTACATAAACATTTTATTCCATTTTGGGCTGTAGAATTCTCTCTTTTCCTGTTGGCCATTCCTTTCCTGTGGGCATTTTGCAGAGGCTCCTTTGATTTTATTTCATCCACTTTATTTCATCGCTAATAGGAAAACTCCACAAAATTATAGTTAGGTGCTTTATTAAAGTTTCAGAAATGCAGAATTTCACCCATTAATGCTTTTATTATTCTTAAAACATGAAATCAAAAGGTAGCCTCTCTTGGCCCTTTTTACTTAGTTTTAAGATTAATTTCAGGTCACGAATGATGGACTTGAAATTTCTTATTCCAGCTGAGCCATATTTCCATGGCCTGGTGACAACACAGCCCAGCCAGCCATGCTTAGCCCCCCTTGAAGGTTGCCTCCTCCAAGTCCTCCCTTTACTCTGCACTGTCAACGGGATCCACGGGGATCCTTGCCTTTCTTGTCTCAGTCACTGCGCCTCCAGTTTCTCCAGCCTCCAGATCTTGACCCCTCAAAAGTAGAATCACATGAAAAAAACCAGTGCTAAGCAAGTCCCCAGCACCTGTCTCAAAGCCTGCTTCCTTCTTCACAACACCATTCCACTAACTCTTAACAGATTTGACAGGACCCACAGAACTTCTGAAATGATATAAAGTGAACACGAAACACTCTCTCTGTAGCATATAAAACCCAGCTGCTGATGGTCTGGTCTCACACAGAATCTCATGCAAAAAAACAGGAGTGCAGAAGCTAACAGAGTAACAACAGCAACAAAAGTCTCTTTTTTCATTAAGGTATAGTTGACAAATAAAAATTGTATATGTTTACAGTGCACAATGTGATGTTTTGCTATATGCATACATTGTGAAATGATTAAATCATTAACATATCCACCAGCTCACATACTTATTTTTGGTTGTGAGAACATTTAAGATCTACTCTCTTAGTAATTTTCAAGTATATGATACATTATTAACTATAGAAAAGTGCTGTACAATATATCTCCAGAACTTATTCCTTTCTGTCTAACTGAAACTTTGTACCCTTTGACCAACTGTCTTAGTCAGTTTTATATTGCTATAACAGAATACCACCGACTGGGTAATATATAATAAACAGAAATTTATTTGCCTCCCAGTTCTGGAGGCTGGGAAGTCCAAGAGCATGGTGCCCGCATCTGGTGGGGGCCTTTGTGCTGTGTCATCCCATGGCAGAAAGTAGAAGGGCAAGAAAGTGAGCAAGAGAGGGCTAAACTTGCATTTATAACAACCCACTTTTGAAATTATGAACCCCTACCACAATAAGTACATTAATCCATTCATGAGGGCAGAGCCCTCATGGCCTAATCATCACTCAACAGTACCACTTCTTAATACCATCACGATGGCAACTAAATTTCAACATGAGTTCTGGAGAGGACATGCAAACCACAGCACCAACATCTCTCCACTCCCCCAACTCACAGCCCCTGCCAATTACCATTCTACTCTCTGCTTCTATAAATTCAACTTTTTTAGATTCCACAAGCCGAGTCTTTACTGTAGCTCCAGACATCCTTCAGGGAACACTGGCGAGGGCAGGCTGGGGTGTCCCCCAACTACTACCACCTGGAAGCCTGCAGGGTGGAATCAAAAGTGTGCATGATGACTCTCCTCAATTCTGGAATTTCTCCGTGTGATCAAGTTCTTGTGTTGGCAGCTGAGAAAGCCACTGACAGCTGGGGAGTTATTTTCTCCTTTAGTCACAAGATGATGGAAGTAATCTCAGATGGGAAGTGTGGGGGAGAGAAGGCGGAGACAACCGCTCGCTGCTCTGACCAGAAGTGGGTGAAGTGGCTCCTAGAGCTTCCTTTCATGTGGATCAGACACCTAAATAACTCATGATTCCATCCCTCACATTTGATGAGAAACAACTGCACCAGAGCAACAAAACTCTGGTGGTGTCAGAAAGACCAGGTTTTAAATCAGCCTCGTTGTAATTTTTAAGGATCATACAAAATACTTAATCCGGATTTTATTTTTTCCAGAACTGAGGAATCCATAAAACTCAATAGAGTACTATTTTCCAAGTACGAGATCTGGCCAGGAAAATTATTTTAAATTAATCCCTTCTGTTTTATCGATGACTATGGAACTAAAGCAGGCAGAAACGGATAGCTAGAGTTGCTCTTGGTAAAAAGTTTGTAGATGCCCTAAGAATATACCTGACCAGGGCCGGCGCGGTGGCGCACTGGATAAGTGCACCACTTGGGAAGCGCGGGGGTGCTCCCGCCCAAGGGTTCGGATCCCACATACAGACCGGTTCCCGCTCACTGGCTGAGC
>NW_007732969.1:4667-5745 GCF_000696425.1 Galeopterus variegatus | reverse complement strand
ATTAATTTTTAGGCATAGACCACTCTGCCAAATATGATAAAAGCTATGCATCATCTTCTCAGACAAATGCACAAAACCTAAAAGATTAAATATAATTCATGAACTTCAGACTTCTGAAACCTATCTAGAGCTCCCAGGTTAAGAATCCCTGTTCAAATGTTAGCTCAAGAGAGAGAGAGAATCAAGATAGCAGAATAGACGGTCCCCAGCATCACTCTCTCCCACAATAGACCAATTTACAGCTATTAGAAAGCAAAGACTGACAAGCTGGGGTCGCTAGAGCTCAGGGGAAGAGAAGGAGAGACCTATGGAGTTCATGAAGGCAGGAGAAGCTGTGATGAGAGAAAGAGATGGTTCCCATTATTTCAAGTCCCAGCCTCTTCCAGGCTGGAGCTGCTGAGTGCATGGAGCAAGAGCTGGCAAAATCTGCAGCTATGCCCTTCGTATGAAGTTGCTTGGAGGGGAGAAGAGGGCCTTGGTGGCCCTCAGGCGAGCAAGACCAGTGACAGGGCTCCCATGGACCCACATAGGAGCGAGGAGACACAACAACTGAAAAAAGGAGCCACTCAGAGGCCAGTGAGTCATCACAAGGGACTGGCGCACAGCCCTTCCCAGGGGAAGTGTTTGGAGTGTGGGGGGTCAGGCAGATGGATCCACCAGGGGTACGTCAGAGCACAGCATGAACAGGCTGATCTGCCCTCCAATCAGTGCAGGACCACTCAATGGAGACTGATCAGGAATATAGAACTTCAAGGGGTGCAGTTTGCTGAAAAGCCTCAGGCTCAGGCCAGAGTCTCCACTCAACTAAGGTGCACTGGACCTCACAAGACCCAGAAGTGCTTAAAAGGTCAACATTTAAAACCTGAGGTGCACAAAAAGCCTTCCGCAGGGAATTAGCAGCAAAGCAGCAGTTTAGCTCAACCACAGGTCTCAGTGCTGGTCCTCACAGGAAGTTCCTCCATGTTAGAAGTAACCAAAGGACAACAAATTATTTCCAGTGCAGAGTGGTGGGCGTAGCTAATAAACTAAGGCAGAACTGAAAGAAAACACAAAACACCCACAGATCAGAGGCAAACTT
>NW_007732969.1:2942-3526 GCF_000696425.1 Galeopterus variegatus | reverse complement strand
AATAAATAAAAGTTGTCCTTTTTAGCATCCATGGTGCCTAAGATTAAGTACTGCTGGAGAAACTGCTTTGGTTACCTTTGCTTTCTTCTATTTATAGTCATCTACTCCCCTACCCACCCCTCATCATTTGTGGGTGGACAGACCCATCAAAATAATGAGTAAGAATCCTCACATTGGAAAAAAAGAGAGCTGCATGCTGCTGCCACCCAATTTATTTCCATGTGCTAGATCTGCATAACCAAGAGCTGGTGGCAGCCAAAGGAGGCTGGGACTACGGCGGGTGGTGGAAGTGATGTTGCAGAAGAGATGATGTAACTGTCGCCAGCTCTGCTATACTTTGTAGCTGCTCTGTCAAGCATAAGCTCAGTACAGCTCCTCAATATCAGGGAAAAATCAGACCACATAGAATAGCCACTAAAGAGTCCTCTCTCTTATAGATGCTGGTTCAGAACATATGAAAGTAAATAAGACAGAAATCTTTACTAAGGACTTCACATGGCAAAAGTTTGAAGTATTTTACATTTGTTTGCAGGGTCTTTCCCTTCTCTGGCATGAGCTTCTAATGCTCCTTGTCCAATTCAGAG
>NW_007732969.1:0-1379 GCF_000696425.1 Galeopterus variegatus | reverse complement strand
TTTGGGACCTTTGGTTTGAATGTATGTGTCCTTTCAAAATTCATGTGTTGGAACTTAATACCCAAAGTGATGGTATTAAAAGGTGGGATATGTTGGGAAGTGATTAAGTCATTAGCACTCTGCCCTCGTGAATGGGATTAGTGCTCTTATATAAGAGGTTCAAGGGAGCCACCTAGTCCCCTTTTGTCCTTCTGCCATGTGAAGATGCAACAACAAGGCACCATCTTGGAAGCAGAGAGCGAGCTCTCACCAGACACTGAACCTGTGGCTGCTTGATCTTAGACTTCCCAGTCTCCAGAACTGTGAAAAATAAATCTGTATTATCTATAAATTAGCCAGTCTGAGATATATACATATACATGTGTGTGTATGTGTATTTTTTTTAATAGCAGCACAAAATGACTAAGGCAAGACCTGGCAGCAAATTCTGGGAGGGGATCATGAAGCCTGGATTCCACCTGACACTTATATAAGCTTTATAGGCTATACATTTTGAGGTTCTGGGTCAAAAGTTTCTAGCAAAGCTCCTTCATACTAATATTTAATAGTTCATTAAAAAGTTTTACACTGGGCCGGCCCGGTGGCGCACTGCTACAGTGCGCCACTTGGGAGCGCAGCGGCGCTCCCACCAAGGGTTCGGATCCCACATACAGACCGGTTCCCACTCACTGGCTGAGCAAGGTGTGGTAGCAACACCGAGGGTTGCGATCCCGTTGCCGTTGCCGGTCCCGGCCCGGTACGGGTGCGACACTGAGGGTTGCAATCCATTGCCGGACACGAAAAAAGACAAAAAAAGGAAAAAAAAAAAAAGTTTTACACTGTATAAAAAAGGCAGAGGAACAGTAGAACCATTCCAATGATGGGGTCCTCCTTTTCCCTATATGTGTACTGTATTATCAGATCTTGGGTATAGCCCTGACTGGTTGAAATTGGAATGTAATCCATGGGGACAAACTCAGTGGAGAAGAGGAGGCTCAGGATGCAACAGCAAGGGCTCAAGGTGGACTAAGACAAGAATATTCTTAGCCTTGGCAAGGAAGGGGATATCAATTCAAAAGAAATACAAGGGACAGAGGAGAGGAGAAATTTTGAGGTAGAGGGGTGTATTAGTTCGTTTCTGTTGCTGATAACAGAATACCTGAAATTGGGTGATTTGTAAAGAAATGAAATTTATTTCTTACAGTTTCAGAGGCTTGTAAGTCCAAAGTCCAGGGAACACATCTGGTGAGGGCCTTGTTCTTGGTAATGACTCTCTGCAGTGACACTGGTGACATATAACCTTCTCACTTGCTTTTCTTATAAGCCATCAGAACCATGTCCATTACTCCATGAATGGATTAATCCATTCTTGAGGGTATAGTCCTCATGATCTAATCACC
>NW_007732968.1:120219-121026 GCF_000696425.1 Galeopterus variegatus | reverse complement strand
TGGCCTGAGACTTAGGCTTCTAGGTCACTATGTCCACCTTATTACACTTTCTTAATTTTTCCAAGCAATTATGTTTGTCCCTCCTTCCCCATTCTATGAAAAGAGTAAAGGTTCTGCCAATCATTTACTGGTTATCATAGACTCAGAACTGCTTGGATTAAAGGTTTAATTTCTATGTAAGATTTTTTGGCTACTAAGAAAATGGTGACAGACTGAAGTAAGCTTTGGCTGGCTTTGTTTGTTAGTGCTGTACTAAAATGTATGTCTTTTATTTTGATTTGTCCATTCACCATGGGTTCATGTTCATTTTTAATTGAAAATGTTTGCAATCCTGGTGGTACCAAGATTTATCCTGCTAGCAGACTTATAGTCAGTGGAAGGATAAAGTAAAAACAAATTCTCACTGTGGCTGAGCATGTGATCTATAGACCAGAANAATCCAAGAGCATGAGATATCTTTCCATCTTCTTGTGTCCTCTTTAATTTCTCTCAGCAGTCAAATCCACATAATTTTAAACTGTGCTATAAATGAGTAGCTCATTAATTCATATATCAAAGTCTTATGGACTCTCTACCAAGTGATGCTGGGCTTGAGAAGGTAAACAAAGCAGGTTGCCTCAAATCTATAAATTCACAGACTCTTTGGGGAAAAGGAAACATAAGCAATTATTTACTCTGTGATAAGCACCACACCAGATTATGTTTGAAGTCCTATGTGCCCATGAACAAAAGACTGACCACAGGCTCATCTGGAAAGACAGTGATTTGCCTGACTATATGATATCAGATTTAGTCTTCAGAAATTAC
>NW_007732968.1:115082-118701 GCF_000696425.1 Galeopterus variegatus | reverse complement strand
AATAATTATTTTATTATCATAATTATAAAAGTGCAATCCTCTTTTGGCTAGTGAGGGACTGAACCAGTACAGATAGGCATGTAAGTAAATAATTACAAAGCAATGTGTTAGGGAATCAAAGAAGAAACATACCAAGCTTTGGGTCTAGGGTGAGGGTTGAGGGAACATCAGTCAAGACAATACAGAAGATGATGTAAGTTGAATCTTACAAGATAAGTTTCCTAGGCTGACTCATGTAGGTAGAACCTACCTTCTAGAAGAAGGCATGGAAACATGGTAAGTCGCATTATATTTAGGAGACAACAAATGCTTTAGTTCTGTTCGAGAGCATGTTGTTTGTGAGGAAGCAGCAGAAATGAGAGTGGACAGCACAGTATCTGGCACACAGTGGGTGCTACCTACACATTTGTTAACTGAATGGCAGATAAAGAGGCAAAGGTCAGATTGTGGGGACTTGATTTTATGGAAAGGAGTTTGATTGCAAAGATAGGCCCGGGAGCACTGCTGGGATACGTAAAGCAGAAGAGTGGCGTGAGCCAACGGAATATGATGAAGATTCCCATGGCAGCATTCACCTGGTTTGGGAATTTTGCCTTTCAAAATGTCAGATAAGAAATATTGAGTATCTAATCTAATGTAGTGGCAGGGAGTTTGGAGGGGACCCACAGGGTGATTAAATGAGTGGCATGAAGGAAGGAGGAATCCAGGTTGACTCTCAGATGGCACTTCAATGATTTGGGGGGAGATCTGGTAACGATAACCAAAATCAGGATTACAGCAAGTGGAACAGGTCTTGAGAAAAAGATGACTTAGCCAGTTTTAGGAATTTTGAGTTTGAGAATGTTTTATATCCACGTTGAGTGGTCTAACAGGCACGTAGAAATCCAATGCTAGAGGCCAACAACAGCCCAAACTGAGATACAAGTCTGGAAATAATTGATATGCGGTGAGATTAAATAGAGTCCTGCAGAGAAATTGTATCAAGTAAAGTGAAAATAGGGCTGAGGACAGAACCCAGATGACCATCAAATATAGGAAGGGTGTAGCAGGTAACACAGTCAAGGAAGAGACTGGGAAGGGCATTCTGAGAAGCAAGAGTCTCGTAACATGGAAGTGTCAGGAAGAAGAGTGAGGCTGGTAGTCTTAAAGGGAGTCAGCCACAAAGTAATACAAAAAAGAAATTTGGCTGTCCGTGATTTGACAACTAGGAAGTTGTTGGTGACTGTAGAAAAGGCCATTTTAATGGAATGATGGAATCAGAGGTCAAATTGCAACAGGTTAGCAAGTGGGTAGAAAGTGATGAAAAGAAGCCAGTTAAACTTAGTATCGAGGAGCAAAGAGGTGAAGTAGTTATCGGGCACTGAGAGTCCAAAAAGGTTTGGCTTTGTATTTGTTTATTCATTTTTAGGAAGGATGGAACTTGAATACATTATCTGGTCACACTCTCTAACTTCATAGGCTGCCTCTAGCTGTTAGATGTATAAATCACATGGAAAGCAAGACCCTGGCAAACCATGAAGGATATTTTGATTTCTCTCTCTCTCTTTAACTCTTGTCTCTCTATCTCTCTATCTTCCTAATCTCTATCTCTCTGTCTCTCTATTTCTATCTCCAGAAGCAGCAGCCTCACTCAGGTATAATGAATTCACCTGTGTGATTTACTTTGTCAATCCAGTGAAAAGTCACATCCTGGGTGATGCTTTATGACACCCTCTGTTTAATTCCAAGGGAAATAAGCATGACATACCATTCCTGGGACAGTTTTGTCAGGGAGTATGAAAACTCTCTGGGAATTTAAATGGACATAGCTGGGACTGTGTTCATGACCTACACCACGGGAAGTATTCTTCTTAGTAACCTACTAATCAATATGTCCTTTCTCCAGGCTATTAGGTGCAGGTAGCACATGACCTTTGTGCTTGCTTGTTAATTTTGAAATTTGAAGTTTTACTGCACCCTCAAGCAAAATTTTAAATAAATCTGTTTGTTGGTTTTTGGGGGTTTTTTTGGAAAGTTAATTTTTTTCCTCATCAGGAACTTTTCTCATAGAGAACATTCTTACACAAGAGGCTAACTAACCCACACCTACCACTGAGAGCCAGAGATGTTTGGCACACTCTGTCTCCAATGCTGCAGAATGGGGAGGATACATCTATTATAACTCTCCACTAATTCTTTCAAGAGCAGGTCTACAGCAAAAAACTATCATTTTCCACAGGAGTTTCTAATCATATGTACATATTGTCTACACTCTTTAACTTTCTTACATTTTATGTTGTTAAACAGGCATCAGCTTTATGTAAATAAAGTTGTTTCCTTGGGCAGCATGTTCACTGAAGTGCCAGAATTTTTGCCTTCTTTTTTGTTGTTGTTGTTTTTCTGACCTTCCCCCTAATTTGCATTTTCCCAGCATAAATCACCCCTCCTACTATGATGAGAGGAATCACAATAATTCCTTGAACTTGTTAAGAGAAGAGAATAGATATGATGTTGATGGGGGTAGGGAAAAGGGAGGGGGGGGAAGGGAGGAATTGGTAAAGGGCCACAAAAATCAACTACATTGAATAAATTTTTAAAAATTAAAAAATTAAAATTAAAAAAAAGAAACCTCAAAAACAAACAAATTAAAAAAAAACCCATCTGAACAAAGGTGCTGCTGGTATTGGGTCAGGGGTTCAGTGATTTCAGCCCCAGCATCTCTGTTAATCTTATTAGCCTTTCCCTTGTGATTGTTGCCTAATAGTCAAAAGATGACTGTTACAAGGACCGATGATATCATGTCCAAGTTCAAGACAAAAAAAAAAAGGAGTGATTGGCAATTCCAGCTCAAGAAAAACAAGTCTTCCTAAAGGCTCCAGAAGATTTCTTGGCCAGAACTATGCCATGTAACCACCCCACTGCAAGGGAACTAGGGAAAGTATTCACTTTTCCAGTTCCTAAAGTGGAGATGCCAAGAGAAAACAGGATGGTGAATGTCTGTTGAGTTAGTGAATAATGTTAGACACACCATTATCAAGGAACTTCTTGTTCTAAAGTCTACAGACTAAGGTTAAAAGACCTGTTGTACCTGTTTTAATATTCACTTCCCTTAGAAAATGCCATTTTCCAATTCTGTTTTACAGGTACTTGAATATTGATATTAGGTCACTCAACCTTCTTTCCTAAAAGGAATATATGAATACCATTAGTGCTAGATTTGGTACCAGGTGTAGAATAGTTTTATTTGACGGTGCTGTTGTTTCTTACCTGGGTTAAGAACATTCTCTTTGGTAGCAGGTCTTTTTTGTTTGGAATGAGATGATTTGCACTACTAAATCCATAAATAAATTATTTTACAGGTGGCAAGACAAAGCATCTGTTGTTATTATCAAATCCTTAACCTAATGGCTGTTAAGTAACTCCCCAAACATTCTGGACTCCTACATAATTTCAGCATGCAACCCTTATTTTTTTCCCCTTTTGTGAAACTTATTAAACCATTAAACCACTTAGTGATATTCATTGCATTCGGTAACACTGAAGTCATACTCGTTTTGACAGTTTTTTCCCCCTTTTCTTCTGGTTTTATCACTTTGATTATAGTCAAGGCACACAACTTGATTGAAAACAAAAGGGGGGA
>NW_007732968.1:93989-113994 GCF_000696425.1 Galeopterus variegatus | reverse complement strand
TTTGAAGAATTGTATACAATGATTTTAATTGTATAATAACATGAAATACCTAATGTTAAGCGCTTGCTAGCATCCTAATATTTGTTTTTCCTTTACATTGAGTTTAAAAAGAAAAGAACCAAGTGGGAAAAGATAAATTTCTAAAATTCACTCTGATCCTTTCTTTTCCAGGCATATTTGGACAGAAACTGGAAGACACTGTTCGTTACGAGAAGAGATATGGGAACCGTCTGGCTCCAATGTTGGTGGAGCAGTGTGTGGACTTTATCCGACAAAGGGGGCTGAAAGAAGAGGGTCTCTTTCGACTGCCAGGCCAGGCTAATCTTGTGAAGGAGCTCCAGGATGCCTTTGACTGTGGAGAGAAGCCATCATTTGACAGGTACATGTCAAGATTTTACTAACTGTCCTTCATTGAGAAATTTAGACTGAACCGAAAGCATGCAGTGAGCTGAGATCATATAACCTTGACTGATGTGATAACACTTCAGAAGATGAATTATTTGACCACACCAGTGTGGATTGTTTCTATTAAGTTACAAAATCAAAAATTTGGCATATTTGATATCTTTCTCTTCCATACATTTTTTTCCCCTCTTCAAACAGTATTTGTTCTTTTCCTTTGGTCCTAAATTAAAACTATACTAGACTTGTATCAGAAAAGGTAAACTTGTAAAATAAGAGTTTCCTCTTTGATGATGTTTTGAATTTTTTCAGTTAAGGGATATTAAAAATATCGATGGGTAGAGATTGGGATATTGGCAATGTAATTAAAATGACAATTTATATTAATAATAAAAGCATTATATTTTTAAACATAGAGTTCCACCTTAACATTGAGTAGATTTACAAGGAAACAAAGAGAAGCATAGCATGGTGAAATTCCAAAATAATGGAAGTTCCAGGGAAGAGAGTATAAAGTACCCATAGCTCTACTAGCTAAAATTTAATCACTGTTATTATTTTGTGAGTTATCTCCTTCATTTCACTTTTTAAAAATGTAGTAGAAAAAAATCTTTTGTTAATATTATTAATCATTGTATAGCAGAAGTTTTTCCATACTGACAATTGAAAAATGTCCTTTAATTCCAATATATTTTAACATTTTATCATTAGCAACTTGTAAAAATATTTTAATATGTAATATTTTACTCTACAGGTATATTATTCATAACCATTTCAGTATTGTTGGGTATTTATATTATGACTTATTCTCTATTGTAAATATTGTTGTAGTGGATAAATATTTGCATAAATATTTTTATATTTTTGGATTATTTACTTAGGAGAGATACTCAGCATTGGACTTTGTGAATAATAGTAATATTAATACTTGTAAATTGAAAATTTTCTATTGTTTTAATTCATTTGGGCTGCTATAAGAAAATACCATAAACTGGGTAGCTTATAAACAAAAGACATTTATTTCTCTCAGTTCTGGAGGCTGGAAAGTTCAAGACCAAGGCACCAGCAAATTCCATGTCTGGTGAGGGCTCACTCTGGTTCATAGATGGCACCTTCTCTCTGTGTCCTCAGATGGTGAAGGGACAAGGCAGCTCTCAAGACCTCTTTTATGAGAGCGCTAATCCCATTTATGAAGACTCCATTCTCATGACGGAACACCTCCCAAAGGCCCCACCTCCTAATACCATCACATTGATGATAAGATTTTCAGCATACAAATTTGAGAGGAAACAAACATTTAGACCATATCATCTATTAAGTGTTTTTTCTTTTTGAAATTGTAGAATTAGCACATGGATAGACACAGATCTATAGAATAGATAGATGAGATGATACTTGAAAATATGATATTAAATAAAGGAAGCATCATTGAGAATACAGGCTCTCACTAATAATTCAAGAAATGTGCATTAAATTATTTAATACCCTTTTACTGGTCACATTAACAAAGTCCTGAAAAATGATAATACTCAGTGCTGGCAAGGTGTGTTGAGGTAGGCACCCTGATGTAAAGATGCAAATTGTTCCAGTCTTTCTAAAGCAATTTACTAATACATTTCAAGAGCCTTTAAGCAGGAAATTCTAGTCCTAGAAAAAGTCAGATATGTGGAGAAAAAACTTAAGTGCAGAGTTGTTTATCACAATTTTTACAATAGTATAAAATGAATACCAGTCTATTATCTCCAATAGTGAGTATGGTTAATTAAATAATGGTGCATTCATGTAACAAAATATTAGGGCTGTCTGGTTAGCTCACTTGGTTAGAGTGCCACTTTGTAATGTCAAGGTCAAGGGTTTGAATCCCCCTACTGGCAAGCCACCAAAAAAAAAAAAAAATTACTAAATCTATAATATGATCCTATAACAAAATAACAAAATATTATACAGTTCTTAAAATTGTGGGAAAATGCTAATTACATTATCAATGGAAAAATAAGACAGAAAAGTAATCAAATAGTTAATTCACTAAAACTCTGCCTTTTACAAAAAAGTATTACACATACTTTATAAGGATAAATTCTCTCTGAGAGAAAAAAATTAAATGTGGAGGCAAAAAAAATTAATTCAATGATAGGGTCAGAGAACCAATTTCAAGACTGCAAATACATTTTTTGCAGCGGAGTAAAAATCTTATCTTACTCTATACTTTGAAGAGGAAAACCAGATTAGTAGTTACATAGTTCAGGCCTGTCCACAACGTATAAACAATGACTTACTAGGAGACAGGTAAATTTTTGGTACCAAAATTAGAAAGAAATTTGTCAATAGGATCTTTATAATAGAATATTATGAAATGGGATAAACAACATCCTCTACAATAAACTTCACAAGACAATAATAAGTTTCAATGCCTTTTAAAAATATTTACATATGGCCTGAATATATGCAGATGAAATTATAGCAAAGCATATTTATTAAAAATTATTTTTCCATAGACATTTATGATTTGGTTCTTATCACAGATCTTTGCTGATATGTGGGAATGGAGATATATTTAATACATTTTAGGAACCCTGCATGAACAGGTGTGTGTTGTAAGCAATTATCTCCAAGTCCAGTTCTCAATAACCACTCGAAATCCAGTTCTCAATGACCCTGAAATATGGTGCAATCTTTACTTAAAATATGATCCTAATTATGTAAAATGTACCAGGGTACTTCAAAAAGTTCATGGAAAGGATTCATATTATATTTTAATTCTATTTTTCCATGAACTTTTGGAAGTACCCTTGTATGTATTTACGTGTAAAATGCATCAGAGTGTAAACAGACTGAAAGAAATGTAGCAAAAGGTTTGTTTTGCCGAGACAATCTGTGAGGTGCTAAGACTTTCAGAAGTTTTAACAAGGGGTCTTCCAGTAACACTCATCATTTGGACTTTACCTTACGTCATGTTTTACTGGCAGAACCCTAGATTTTATCTTTTCTCTATGGCCGCTTCTTACTCTGAGAACCTTTTACCAGCTAAGATATTGTCCTGGGGCCATAGTAGTTTCTACAAATTCTTCTTCAAAATAGAACAGTTCCTTTTTTAGCTCATCTCTCTCTTGCATTACCTTACTATAAACAAATAAAAGTAGGCAATTAGTACATTCAGCATTTGGTCTAAAAACCTCCTAAGCCAGGGCCACAAGTTCATCAGGAATGTTTCCTGTGTTCCAAGTTACTGCAGTCAAGTCCAAGTTTCCAGCACTGTTCAATAAGCATTTACTTTTCTCTAGCCTCTGATAGCAATATTTTCACTACTCTTCCAGCTCTTACTAATAGTCTCCTCATTGACTGTCCAGACTCTGCCAGGTTCCAATGCCAGTACCACATATTTTAGATGTGTGTTGCAGCAGCACCCAATTTCTGGTACCAATGACTATTTCAGCTGCATAGCAAACCACTCCAAACTTTTTTGGTTTAAAACAACAGCTTTTTCAGATTCTGCATTTGGGCAGTGCTCAGCAGAGTTGGCTTGTCTCTGTTCTACGTGGTATTGGTTGCTGCGATTTAGAACAGCTGCAGCATCCAAGAGTTTCCTCCCTAAGCCTGGTGGCTGAGCTGAGCTGCCTAGAATGGCTGATGCCTGCTTGAGCATCTCTATGTCTTTTTGCAGTCTTGTATCTTTCAGGCCTTCTCCGTTTAGCCAATTGTTGGGACCCTTTACATTGTGGCTCAGGACTCAAAAATAGCAAAAGTGGAAGCACAAGATTTATTAAGGGCTAGGCCCAGAACTGGCACAATGCCACATCCACTGAATTCTTCTGGCCAAAGGAAAATCACAAGGCCAGCTCAGATTAAAAGGGACAGAAAATTGACTCTACTTCTTGGAAAAAATGTTAGCAGATGTACAGGGATGGGAGAAGTTATTGACAGCCACCTTTAGAGACAATCTACCTCATTCATTCATTCAACAAGTAGTTTTGGAGTATTAACTATGTCTTAGACACTGCTCCAGCTGAAAAGGAGACATGTCCATTCTCTTCCGAGGTTTGCATTATTAGCAGTAGGAAGATACGTAGTGAATATAAATAATTTCAAAGAGTGACGAGGGTGACATGCTGATATGTTACTGAGTGAAGTGGAGATCCACGTCTCCTTCCTGAGGACATAGAATTTGAGTTTAGGCTTGGTGTGACAAGAAGCCCGCCACACCTAAGGTACGGTGGAGGCACTTTCCACGTGGAAGAAGAGCAAGCACAAGGCCTAGCGACAGGCCCGGCTTAATTTGTTTGAAGAACATTCAGAAGGCCATTGTGACAGGAATACGGTGAGTGACGAACGATGTTCCCAGAGATGAGGTGGAAGAGATAGCTTCTGTGTGACCCAGAAGATTATAACAAAAAATTTAGTTATTTTTCTAAGTGAAATGGAAATTCATTGAAAGATTTTTAGCAGGTAAATGAAAAAAAATTTATTTATAGATTTTAAAAAGGTCACTCTGATACCATGAATTCTTTCAATTTCCTTTTGAGAAATTATCAGGCTTGAGTCTCTCAGTCTCAGGCAGGAGATATACAAATTCCTGGATTCTGCTGATTATAAAAAGAGACTCCTAAATCTATGAACAGTGAGGTAAAAAGAAGATAGTAACATATTTGTGGCAAAATGTAATTGCTTCCACTGGTCAGGGAAAGAAAAATCCATAATTTCCCAAGGGATGGTGAGGGTATTTTCAGAAACGTGTCCAAGTAGATTCTTCTATCCCATCCACTTTTTTAGTAAATTGGCTGAGTTTGGTATTTCACATGATCAAGCCCCAGCTCAGGTTTCAATCTTAAAGATGTGGAAACAAACTTCCTGGGAACATTCTTTAGCTGAAGGTAGTCTCACCAGTGTTCACCAGTAAGATGATAAAGAATGTAAGTTTAAGAAATACAGATTGTGCATAATGCTTTGAATAGATATTAGGATGTAAAGCAAAGTACAGAAACTGTTCATTGTGAAACATGTTAAAGAGTGAGAATGAAACAATATTTTTCCCTGTTTATTCTAATGCTTGTTGCTCACTAAAGAGCTGATATGATTTAGCTTTCATCTTTACTTGTTAAAATATATTTATTAAAATCTTCAAAGAAGTTCCCACAGAAATTTTGCAAAGATAATCTCTAGTCATTGACATTATAGCTCTAATATTAAGCCCTGAAATTTGATTTTAAAGTGAACTTTTTCTAATAACATTTTAAAATGTTAATAGTATGAAGTGTTACTAAAATTTAATTTAAATATTAAAATTATATTTTAAATTATATTTTGTATACCATTTAGAAGATAGAAAAATATAAGAAGGAAAGACAAATATTTCAAAATTCAGCAACCCAGAGAGCTCTTGTTATAGGTAGCATATAAATAATTAGATATGTAGAGAATTATACATAGATACATCAAAAAGCAAATAGGTATATATGCAAAGTATTGGAATCATACAGTTTTATATCATGCCTTTTCTCCTTAACATTATATCATGAATACTTCTTCATGTCACTAAGTAGTTTCTACAAACATGATCACAAGGACTATATAATAATTCATCCTGTCACAACTTTGGTTCATTTAATTCTGTCTGTGTTGTTGTTTTAATGTTTTGTACACATCAGTCCTGTGCTGAAGAGAATCTGTGCTCATAAATCTTCCTGTGCCTTTGAAGCTATGGATCTATTTGGGGTTTGGAAGAAAATATATCACATTTGAATGAGAACAAATTTTTGTCCTGTAGGAGAAAAAAAAGAAAAGACGGTTTGAAGAAAAGACATTTGGAACATACATTATACATTATTTGAATTAGTGGTTGCAAGTGCACACACCAGCTTTTATTAAACCAGGCACTTTCCGTTCTTCTTTAATTATATCAAATGCTATTTATCCAGTTCGAAAGTTCAAGTTTGAGACTTTTATGGATGCATAACTTATTGTTCCTACAGTTATGACATATTCCCACAGATTCCTTGACCAAAATGAATTTTGCGAGAAAAGGCATTCTCATTGACCTGAAAGGATTTGTATTTTATCAGTTCCTGTCAACTGCAAAACAAAACAAAACAACAGATGTATTTTCTAACCATTCCTATCTTCATTCTTTCTAATTTGAAAACAAATTAAAATATAGCATTTTCTATTAAACTTCTGAAATATAAAATGTAGAAAATCAAATTACAAACTGGGTGTTATTTTGTTTCCAAAGCTTTCCAAATGGTATCAGCTGTTAAAAGTTGAGAAGAGCTGGAAGGTAGGGTCAAGAACAGCAGTGTGGGTGTCACCAGCATTGCATTAACTGCTTGGCAACAAAATAAGTATGCACTTGCAGCACAGCATTCAAGAGCAAGGACAGAAGGCTGCGTGAAGTCAGAGATTTTACACGCTCTGTCCAAGAATGCCTAAAGCAGCTGCTGTCCGAGGTACCCCAGCTGCCCAACCACATACTCAGTTCCTGCTTTCCTCCTCCCGTCTAGTCTCCCCTTTCATTTATTTTTCTGTTTGGTAGTGACTAAAGAAACTGTAAGTCTGCAGAGATAAAATGCAAAAAAGAAAAAAAAAAGCCTAAAATTTAGAAAAGAGAAAAGCTAAACATATTTTAATTTAATCCTCTGGGAAGCAATATGGCTCTGGGCATTACTGATCTGAGTTATGAAAAATGATTTGAGAGTAGGGAGCACTGTAGACACAGTAGACATTCACAAATATTAGTTTGCATAAGAATGACTTAGAGGACTGTTTTAAGATCCAGATGCCCAGACCTCACTTATTCTGATTTAAAATGTTGGGGAATGCCTAGGAATCTGCATTTTCAACAAATCCTCAGTTAATTCTTATATGCATGATTCTAAAACCACAACATGGGAAATACTAGCTGGACCATAGTCTGCAGGAGTGTGGGATAAAGGGATATCATTCATCGCAAGTGATATGCCTCAGTTTTCTCATATGTGAAATGGGAAAATCGACCTCAAAACATTATTGGGAGCAACGTATTAGTTCTAAATAGGCAAGGCAGGTCTTACACTACTGTGAAAGATAGATTATTTTCTGGTGTATAGAGTTGATGTGTAAAACACATAATTTCCTATCTGCTGAAAAGGCCTTGAAATTTTAGGACAGCCCGAAAGCTACATTCCTGCACTTTTATGTTTCGATCCATGCGAAAACTCAAACACTGGAGAGTTCAGTACAGTAGCAAACTATACAGTTGTGGTGAAAGCAAGTGGTAGCTTGAGGGCATGTGGATAGGTAAAGGGAGGAATTTACATCCCTAAAGAGTTGGAAAAGCAAAGAACAGACTCCCAGGAGTTGGCCTAAGGCAAGCTCTGAATGTATGGATGATATACTGGCTCCTACTCTCAGCACCCTAAATGACTCTCTGAAGTCAATAGAGGGGCCAGCCCTCCAAAGTCCTGAACAGCTGTTTAAGTGTGATTACCTCTTAATGTTCCTGTTCTGTGATGCAGTTCTTAGAGACATGCTGGTTATCAAGATTTGATAACCATTGTCTTTGAGTATGTCCCAAATGACTGTCATTCGCCTGCTACCATCATGACTTAGCCATATCCATGTAACACCTGTACTAGGTTTATTGATATTTTGTTGTAAAAGAAAATTTATATTATTATTGTCACTTGAAAACCAGCACCACTGCTTAAACGTAAGGTCAGTGTAACATAAATGCAATAACAACAGACGCATGTTGTTAAATGCCCCTGAGCAGTTGCTTTCCATAGACTCTGACATTAGGGCCCTCTGTTTATTTAATGAAATAGGATGTTGGCAAGTGCTGGTACCACTTTAAGTCTCTTATTCACAAATGGTGGTTCCTCTTTGGTGTAACCAGAATTGAAAGAATCAAAAAAGGACTAATGTTCCTGCCATGTAATTTAATGTCAATATCCTATTTGGGGGGGCACCTTAAATTACTTGGAATAGCCCACACTTTGGGAAATACAGTCCAATCACTCTTTGCTAGTACTGGCAGGCCTAACTGCCTTGAATGCTTGGCTTATATCTAATTTGAACAATGGATATAACTCACAAGGTTTCCATGAAACCTCCTTATAAACATACCAAGGTCTGAAAAATTAATGGGCTTAAAGGGAAAATATCTCACATGTGAAAAATACGTGAATGGATACTTACTGAATGTTTTGTGTGTGATAGGTTGTTACCTAGAAATCTGTCGTGTTTCATTGTTTTTTACTCTTTGTGATGTATTTAAAAAGGCTGTGCATCTGAAGTCAGGAACATGAACTTTGTTTTCCTTTCCATTCATCTTTGCTGAATTGGGCTCACTTCCACTGAAACCCAACCGGGTTGTAAATAAAAGTACCCAATTAACCAGAAAGCCTCTCAGTATTTGGCATATCTGTCAGTTGGTATTTGTCTACTTATTTGTAAGAACACAATATAGAAGTTAAGAGTTCAGGCTTTACTGACAGGCAGGTGTGGGACTAAATCCCAGGCCCAAAATTTACTACCCATGTTAATGAACTAGGTCTAGTGACTCAACCTCTCAAAACTTCTAGTTTCCTCAAATAAAGTGGAAATAATGTCTAATCCCATGGGGTGGTTGTATTCATTCCCTTAAAAATAAAACAAAATGGAACAAAAGCACCAGGAATAAAGGGTATAATATAAATAAAACACTTAGCACAGTCCCTGGCGTATAGGAGGCAATTTTTATTTTCATTGGAAGTACAATGATGATAATAACAATTCTGACTGCTATGTTAGATATGGAGGAAGAGTAATATGACTGAATCTATTTGAGATGGAGACTACTGCTCGACTACAAACTCTTCAGTGTTTTTAATCCAGGAAGTTTTCATTTCTGTTTTGAAATCTCCATGGGCAATTCCTACTGAAAAAAAATAAGATACCTATAAGGTGTTATTTTCTGAAAGTGTTTGTTTTCGTATGTTTTATAATTCAGATTATAAATTTTCTTTCATGAAAGTGTATCACTTAAAGTCATGTTTTTTGAAATAGATTTGAGTCATATTTTATGTACTGTATAATTCACTCATTTCAAGGATACAATTCAATGATTTTTAACAAATTTACTGAGTCAGAAAACCACTACGATAAATCAGTTTCTGACCATTTTTATCACCCCAGTAAGATCCCTTATGCCCATTTACCATTATCTTCAGCCCCTCTTTCTGCCCAGGCAACCACTAATCTAATTTCTGTCTGTACAGATTTACCCCTTTTCTGGACTTTTCATATAAATGGAATCATTCAATATTCTCTGCATCCCGCTTCTCTCACTTAGCATAATGTTTTTGAGCTTTGTCCACATCATGACATATAGTTTGTTGCTTTTTATTGATGAACAGAATTTTATCTTATGGATATGCTACATTTTCTTTATCCATTCATCAGTTGGTAGACATTTATATTGTTTCCACCTTTTGGTTGTTATGAATAATGCTTCTGGGAACATTCGTGTACAAGTTTTTATGTAGACATATGTTTTCATTTCTCTTGGGTATATAAATAGAAGTGGAATTGCTTGATCATGTCTAGGTTTAACATTTGAGGAATTGCTAAACTGTTTTCCAAAGTTGCTGTACCATTTCATATTTCTACCAGCAATGTACAAATGTTTCAAGTTTTTATTCTAGCCATTCTAGTGAGTATGAAATCGTTTCTCATTTTAGTCTTAACATACAATTCCTGAATGACTAGTGATGTTGAATTTCTTTTCATGTGCTTTTGAGCCACTTATGTATCCTTTTTAGAAGGCATATGCTTATACCTTGATAATTCATAGTAAGAGAATGGTTAACAAGTCTCTAAAGAAACAATAGTAATGTTCTGGAATATCTGTTTAGAATTGAGATAAACATCTGTGTTATCATGGGAACTTGCATCTACATACCCCAGAGGATATCACTGTGGATATTCACTTAAAACTCTATATTCATAAAGTAAAACTTACAGGTAGGACTAGCATATGAACTCAAAAAGGTAGAGAATTTTGTGTACTTTTGTCACCTATTTTTATCGCTAATACCTAGAACAATATCTGACACAATGTAGGCACTCAATAAATCTTTGTTGAATAAATGAATAAAATGAATATATTTTTAATATATTTGTTGAATGAAAGAACACCAGAATTTCTTATATCTGAAAAAGCTCATATGCTTATTGTCATAGATTAGAATCTAGGAATGAAAATTATCTTGTTGCAAAACAACTTCTAAAATTGTTAGAATATCATTGTATTAGTCAGGGTTCTCCAGAGAGACAAAATCAATAGGATATGTTATAATTATATGAGAGGCATTTATTAGGGGAATTAGCTCACGTGGCTATGAAGAAAAGTCCCACGATAGGCCGTCTATAAACTGGATGCCGGTAGCGTGGCTCAGTCCAAGTCCAGAGGCCTCAGAACCAGGGAAGCCGATGGTGTTCTTGGTGTAAGTTCTGGAACCCAAAAGCTGAAGAGTCTCAAGCTCTGATGTCCACGGACAGGAGAGAAGAGTATATCCCAGCTCCAGCAGATCAAGAGAGCACTTCACCTCTTTCCTCTGTCTTTTGTTCTCTCCGAACCCCCAGTGGATTGGATGGTTCCCACCCACACTGAGGGTGGGTCTTTCCCACCCAGGCCACTCCGACTGTCATACTAATCTCTGCTGGAAACACCCTCATGGACACACTTGAAAAGATTGCTTTACCAGGTTTCTCAGCATTCCTTCATCTAACCAAGTTGACATCTAGAATTAACCTTCACAATCATTTTTGTCAACATAGTCAAAATGACTGCCTGTGTCAGTGTACAAAGTAATACTCTTATGAATGGGTTTAAGATTTCATTAAAGCCACAGCTATAAATTAGGACTAGTACCTTTGTTTTCTACTCCAGAGATGCTCTCATGAATGTGGAAGTGTTATACTCCCAAAGTAAACTAGATTTTGATTTATAATAAAATGACAGAAACAATAAAACAAAAATCAACCCAAACCAAACCCAAACAAAAAAACTTGTTTTCTCTCAGTACAATTTTGTTTGTCGTTCTTTCTTCCATTTACAGTGACCTCTCTTTAAAAAATGGTCCAAGTAGTAAACACTAATATAATAAATATCTGTGTACGTGGTGATAAAGTATCCCTCTGACAAAGAGTATAGGAGCATTTTAATTTGAGAGCCACAATAAATACATAATTGGAATATTTTAAAGCTTTTTATTCCGTCCCCTGATTTATACATGTGCATTAATGAACTAGAATGGTATCAACTAATTCATAGGTCGAGCATACGTTCATGTTGTAATAGAAGACTTTTGAAGCATTTAGAGAAGGGACAAGTTTTACACCTACTTGAATGACTTTGGTGTTAACTTGTTGACATACCTGGATATACCACAAAATCCTTTTAATTTCCCTCTAATGTTGTGAGTTAAGAGAGTTGTCAATGCAAAACTAGGCCTCTCTTCACTCATCTCTTGTATAAGGCACAAAGGTTTGTTTTCTACCTTATTGACTTTATTAGGAAAAAAATTTTTTTTCTGAAAATCAGTGTTTATATGTTCTTCATCATTCATCCCAGAATCACATCATCACAGTCCTCCAAACCTGTGATGATTATGGAAGGAAATGGGTCACATGAAATTGGGTGACTTTTGGCAATACATTAATAAGAAAAAATATATATATATTGAGGTAACCGTAGTTACTATTTAGACTTCATTGGCTACAAAAATTATTTGTGATGTTTGGCTCTATTTTATTTTTTGTTTTAAAATAGAAGTATTAAAGTATGTATATGGGATTTAAATGCTCTTAGGGAAATATATATACCCTCTCTGCATCAGAACATCAATAATACTTCTCTGGGAAGTTCTTCGTTGCATAATCTGAAATCTCTTAGAAAAAGATAAGTTGTCAAATATATTACAATGATTACATTTCCTTTGTTTCTCCTGAAAATCCATCTGCAGAGTTTAGTGAGGTTAAAAAACATGTAGGCAGACAAAATAAAATTGTGACATAACTAAATATAGCTGTAACTTCTCTGTTTTTACTAAGCCAAGGTCATTAACTGTCTGCCAAGATTTTGGAGACCATACAAAACTGAAATTACAATCCATTGCATTTCCAGTCCTGGGTACAATTGAAGCAAGAAAGGGCTATGTGATGACATTTCCGGCACATGCATTACATTTACCAACGTTGAGACACGAAAACTGAAAGAGTCATGTCAAGTTTCTAAGAAAGAACACTCTCATTGTCTCGGCAGGAGTCAGATGTTAAGAAAAACAGCATACTCCAATTAAGCAAGAAATGAAAGCTCATTATTTACATAATCTAAGTAGATAAACGTATAACTATAGTGTACTTAGAGATTGCATATTATTTCTTCCAGTTGTCTTTATTTCTGAGCCATTCCTGGAGGAAATGTGAGGTGAGCAAGCAGTGCCTCAGTCCACCTCTCAAACTACAGTCATGTAATTCATGGAACAGTAGGTGCTATTTGTTAAGTATGATTTTTAAATTGCTACAAATGAATTTTCTTGTTGTATCTCTCACAACAAGAGTAGTGATTAGTTTCTTGATATCTCCCTGAAAATAGGTCATCTGAATTGATAATAACCTACCAATCTTTTTAACCATTCTTGCATTTCTCAGTATATATGTGACAACAAGAGTAGTGATTAGTTTCTTGATATCTCCCTGAAAATAGGTTATCTGAATTGATAATAACCTACCAATCTTTTTAACCATTCTTGCATTTCTCAGTATATATGTTACACTTTGTGAATTTAGGAAGTCTTATTCCTCAGAGCAGCCAGAAAAAGAACTAGTGTGTGAATATTACACCATTGTGACTCCTGAACTAGATCCAAAATGCTATGTCTATTAAAAATCTTGAACAAACTAACTACTTTGTCCATTGGCGACTATAGATAATCTGTGGGACCTCAAAGCCTCCAGCTTTCTTTTGGGACAATTATAAATATGTAAATGCAGTGAGGATCTGCTGGCACTGAGAAGAGAACAAAGTCCAACGTATATAGTCTGGATGTGGTTTTAGGAGAGCCACGATTGATTTCCTTCATACCACAAAACTGACCAGATATGTTTAAAACAGTTTTACAAAGAGCAAAATATATATGTACGAGTATGTATGTACATATATGTATGGGTATAGTATGTGCATATGTGTATATACAGTACATGTATATACACACACTTACAATAGAATATCGGGTTTGAAAACAGGCCATCATCTCTTTATCATTGTTGACTTTAAATAATTCCTTATGGGCCGGCCTGTGGCTCACTCGGGAGAGTGCGGTGCTGATAACACCAAGGCCCCGGGTTCGGATCCCATATAGGGATGGCCGGTTCGCTCACTGGGTGAGCGTGGTGCTGACAACACCAAGTCAAGGGTTAAGATCCCCTTACCGGTCATCTTTTAAAAAAATAAATAAATAAAAATAAATAAATAAATAAATAATTCCTTATGTTAGTACTTAGTCTAAATAATTATATACATTATTTTTTCTTCTAAATTATTATTATTTTTTGTTTGTTTTGGCAGCTGGCTGGCACAGAGATCTGAACCCTTCACCTTGGTGTTATCAGCACCACACTCTAACCAACTGAGCTAACCAGCCAGCCCTAAATAATTATATACATTATTGATGTGAATAAGATTTTAGTTTAATAGGAAAAGCTTGGTGGCTTCATTGACTCCAGATTTAATTTCTATGGCAGAAACTTATGGGTTTTTTTATAACTTGGTTCTTAAGAGTTTGGAAAATATTAATGTCATTTATAGTACAAAAATGTGTTATGTGCATTTAAATATTACCTCTTAAGTTAAATTTGGATATGACATTGAACCTTTGGTCCAAAATTGCTAGACTCAGAGGTACATAATTGACTCATTTTGATTTTGTAACTGACAGCACTAAAGGTTTTAATTAGGTTTTGTTGTTGGAATTGAATGCATATGCATGTACGAGGTAACCTGTTTTAAAAAGAGCTATATTGATATAATATTGCTTTAAGAAATTCTTCTGAATATTCTATATCACGCATTATAAGTGCCTCAATTCTGCTAGTCTTTCCTTTATTGTGAAAGCACATTGATACTATAATAGAAAGTCAGTTTATTTTTATTTTTTAGTGTAAATTTTTAATTTACTTGGACAAATTAGAATATGGCTATTTCTAAAGTGAATTAATGTCCTCAAACATACTAACAAACTAGCTAAATGACAAGAATTTTAGTGACTAGTCTATAAAATAAGTGTGTAGGTTTCTATGTGATATATACTTATCTATACATGCTTAAACAATTTCTCTTTGTATTCAAATATGGTATTCAAAATCTGTACGACAAAGCATTTTACTTGCTATTTATATGTATTTGTTACTGATAATTACCACCTGTATGTGTTTGTTAAGGAGGTTAGGGGTAGGAGGACAGGCTTGTAGCAGGAAGACCAGTTAATATGCTGTTGTGTTCATGGAGGTGATGGATGTAAACCTGAACTTGAGCAGTGTCAGTGAGACTACTGAGGAGGATATGGATGCATAAGGTGTTATGTCAAAATGCATGTGATCCAGTCATTAATATTTTTAAAAACTTCCCAGGTGATTCCAACATACAGCTCAGTCTGAGAATCACTAATCACTGTTAGCTTTAGGGTGTCAGGAAGAGGCTGACTTCTAGGTTTCTTGCTTATTTGTGTGAATGGTGATGACATTTATCATGACAAAATCCTCTAGGAGGAAGAATTTTATGCACCCCCAAAACAGCAGTTTTTTTGTTGGTGATGGTAATTTTGGTCAAATGAAGTTCAAAGCATGTATGGAACATCTAATAATTCAGTGAAGAGGTCTCATGCACTTTGTATTCATTGTAGAAAAGTGATAGTTGAACTCATGGATTTATCCAGGGAGTGTGCAAAGAGTCCAGGAAAACAACAACACTTAGAGGTCAGCAGAGGAAGAGGAGCTTGGGTTATTGACCGGTGAAAATGGTGATCAGAGGAGAAGCAAGGAGGTGAAAGGGAAAGGCAAGGGGGTGTCAAAGAAACAATGCAATAGAGACTTACCCACGGGAGGTAGTCGTCCGAAGTAGCACATGGGCAAATATCCATGATGGTTTTTTTCAGTTTAGGAGTGAAGCTGTTTTCTGTTTGAGACGTGTATTATTCAGAAGCCCCAAACTCAGTTTGTTCAAAGTAATGTCCCCCTTACAGCTGTACAACAAGGTATTTTATTTGTTACTTTGAGCATCTTATAAACAGAAAGGGAGGGACGTTTGTGTGTATGTGCCTGTGTGTACTCTCATGCATGTGCTCACACATAGGTGTGTTGAAATGATTGTGTATCAAACTATTAAATATTCTTTTTACATGATTAGCTGGCATTGTAAGGGAGGAGTCTCTACACACATACTTCTATATACATAAGTCGTTCTAGAAGTAGGAAAGAAAAGATCAGTGTGACAGTTTGGTTAAGCGTGAGCAACATCTCGCCAGCAACAGTCCTCCCACCACTTCTTCTATCAGGGAATTCTGGAGAAACATGCATGTAACCAGTAGGCCCCCCTGGATGGTAGACGTGGCCAGATTTAAACTTGTGACCATTACACATTGGAACTCTCTCCTTTCCTTGGAAGTTTTTTACTCCAAATACGTGTTCTATATTAGTGTTTCTCAACCTTGGCTGCACATGAGAATAAAATCTCAATGCCCAGGCTTCAATCCAGATCAATTATATCAATATGTATAGGACACAATCATGAATATTTTGAAAACCTTTCCAGATGATTTCAGTGTACAACCAAGGTCAAGAATCACATTTTTCTGTATCACATTGGTCTGTCCGACAATATTTCCATAAATCCACATTAACTAAAAGTGTGTTTCTGTTTTTCTGCTAACATGTCATTACCAAGCACTCGAGCAGTACTTTTAACAGTTTTACAGGCAAGCTCAGCAAATGCAGATTTGGGGATTGTGTTAGCTCAGGCTGCCATTTAAAAATCCTATAGGCTGGGTGGCTTAAACAACTCAAATTTATTTTCTCACAGTACGGGAGATTGGAAATCTAAGATTGGGGTGCCAGCATGGTTGGGTGCTTGGTTTGCAGATGGCTGCCTTTAACTGTGTCCTAACATGGCCTTTCTTCACTGCATGCACTAACGGCTTTCTAGTGTCTCTTTATAAGGGCTTTTACTCCATCAGACCAGGGCCCCACCCACATGAACTCATCTAACCCTAATTACCTCCCAAAGGCCCCATCTCCAAATACCATCACATTAGGAGTTAGGGCTTCAATGTATGGATTTGGGGAATGGGAACACAATTCAGTCCTTAGCAGGGGTCACCATGCAGTTCTCTGCTGTCAGTACCTTTAAACCAGGAGAATTATATTGGAACAAGCATTAATTCAATGTAGTCCAGGACTTTGCCTGGAGGTGAAACTGTCTTTTGGTTTCGTATACATCAGTGGTGACATTTATGTAACTGTACAATAAGCTGTGACAGTTTAACCAGATTTGTTTCACTGTCAAAAAGTGCACCAGTTTTGACAGACACCTAAACAAACAAACAAAAAAAGCCAGAATAACTTTGAACAGAACCAGACTTTTTTTTAATAGACGCTTAGTTTAATTTGGAGCTGCTCAGTACCTTTGGATTTGGTTTTCTATTATCTTGGTGAATTCAGTGGACAAAGCAGAGTGTTGTTTATGCAAGACACTTTGGAGGCAGAATTAATCTTGGTAGTGCGGCTGAATGTTTTCAGTCTCATATGTGTTCTCCCTGGAATCTGATGGATATAACATTTTTTTTTTTTAATTCTAAGTGAATTTCAGGGCATCCCATTGTGCTTGTTGCAGTATAAGTTCACGATATCTTTAATAACTTCCTGTATGTGTGTACTGAAAATTCATTCTATTCAGTTAAATCAAGGGATTGTATCCTGTTCTGTGCCTAGTATCCAGAGTGAAAAATTCCCATTTCTAATTTTGAGGCTTCAACGTTGCAAGGGTTTGTCTGTGTTGTGTAATTACAGTGGCATTTGGGTTTATCAGTGTGTATAAGTATGTTTATTAGGGAAGGAAGAGTGGGGCTAGAGGGTAAGCAAAGAGGGATTCTTGTCAGACTCCTTTATCCCTGTTCAGATTTGTAAGTGGCCTATATTACATGCAGACTAAAAATAGAGCAGATAATCTGCAGCAAGTATAAAAAATATCCTTACGATCGTATACCTGACAGGGACTTAGCAGTTAGAATATACAGAGAGTGTTATGAAGTAGAAGAAAGGAGGCATGGTATGGAAGAGTGTTGATGGTGATCTGTTAGTGATGTGAGCCCAAGGGGGACAAAAAGGGTCTGTGTTGTTTATTTCTGTCTCACCTAGCATGTCGCAAGAGGCAGTGCACATTACAGGTGTGCAGGGATTATTTGGTGACTAAATGAGTGATCACAGAACAATCAAAAGAAGACCTGTGAGAATATAAAATTCAGTCAATCGTAGAAAGCTTTGTGGAACTCTCCCTTTAAGTTTGGAAAAAAGCACTACACACAAGGAAACAGGATGCAGAAGTAAAGTCCAACCACAGTATAAGGTGAAAACCAAACTCATTTGTTGATCAATTCAGGGACATATGCTACAGAGCTCCTCCTGATCTGATGGCTCTTTTACTCAGGATCTTTGGGCTTCTCTCTCTCTTTCTGTTATCACTGGATATAATGTGCATGGTTAGTTATCTTAATTTCTAAACAGATTCTACCACTAGGTGAGTGAAAGAGACTTGAGTCTCTATAGTGATTTTACATTAGCAAGTAGTTTTGAACTCCTACCAAACGAGCATGACTCTAAAGCACTTCATATCTCAGTGATTAGCCAAAAATAATTTTTATCTGTGCAGTTTCCTGTTAAAGTATCCAAAATGGGGTTAATAACAGAACCTACTCATTAGACCGCAATGAGAGCCTGATCTGTGCAGGTGTGTTGTCACTCTTATTAACCAGGTGAGGCACTTTTATTGTCCATGGTGCATAGGCTGTCCTACAATGCAATCACTTCACTTTGGTGAAGACTGAGATAACATTTTTCTGAGGCATAGATAGCACGTTCTTCTAGGTACATTGGGCAATTAACACATAATATTGATATCTAATTAATTGGTTGCACATATTAGAGTAAATATTAATTAGGCAAAGTAGCAGATGTTCAATATCAAGCTGGAGAGTTAGATACAGAAGATTGCTATTTTACAGAATGAATATACAAAGAGATTTTTCAGAGAAACACCAGACTTCCCCATTGCAGGAGGTAGCCTACTGACAATTAGGGAAGACTGACTGTGAGCCTCTGGAGGTGAATCAAAACTGGCAAAACATGTTGGAGACCGTCCAGAAGTGATTGTTTTCTTCCATTTAGTGAGTAAGGGCAAAACCAAAATTGAGAATGGTAGAAAAATGCAGAAGTTTCTATTTCTACAATGTAACCTAAGTTTAATAAAGCCCATGAATAAAGAGAGTCATACATTTTTAAGTTTTAACCTTTAAGCAAAATGTAATAACCTCTGTTAATTAAAAAAAAAAAAGAAAATGTATTTGGTCATTATTTTCTTCATCATTTCCACATAATTAACTTTGTGCAGGTTGCTGTAATGCTAGAAAGCTAATGTAACATATCACTTCAGGGTAGAAATAAAGTAATCATCCCACTCTGCTTCTCTTACCTTGATTCATTGCTCAAATATTTCTATTCTTGGAACATTACTGCAGCTTTGGTGCTAGGAAAATTGCTGGCAGAGGAAGAATGATTCTGCAGCCTCTTATCCTTTGCAATTTTCGCACCATGCCAATGTCTAACTTTGCAATCACGCCATCTAGTGTTCAAATGTGTTCAATACGGTAGCTCACAGAATGCCTTACTTCATTAGAAGTGAAATAATATGGAAGTAACAAGCAAGTTACCTTAAAAACAGTGTGCTTGAGGAGAGTCAGTGTAATGAACAGATCATCAATGAAATGCCAAGACAGATTCCTTGTTAAATATATCTTTCTTGTTTATCGTTATTATCTCACTTATTCCTGCGTTTATAGTTATTAATAAATATTTGATATGCTCTATTTATATAGTCACAGCATTTTACATAACATATTTTGTATATTGAAATATGTACTTATTTATTTTATATTTTATTTTATATTCTTCTTTGAACCTACCTATAACTTTAAAAAAATTGTCATTGACTCTGAAGGCAAATAAACCCAACCCAGTGATGATGGTGGACCAGATTAGAGCGGGATCCAAAGGTGGAAATAGTTTGATGGAGTATTTAATGTCACTGTATATCCTGCCCTGTGCTGTGGTTTTCTTACTACTAGTGACTGTACCTTCAAGGGTCAGATGCTTTGCTTTCTGAAGGCAACAAACCCAACCCAGTGATGATGGTGGACCAGATTAGAGCGGGATCCAAAGGTGGAAATAGTTTGATGGAGTATTTAATGTCACTGTATATCTTGCCCTGTGCTGTGGTTTTCTTACTACTAGTGACTGTACCTTCAAGGGTCAGATGCTTTGC
>NW_007732968.1:91221-93676 GCF_000696425.1 Galeopterus variegatus | reverse complement strand
TATTTGGCAAGAGAAACAGAGGGCTTCGATAGACATGAAATAGAGTGGTTTTCTAGAAAAAAAACAAAACAAAAAAAACCCTTAGTGTCTTCTTTGTCTTACCATTGAGACTATTTTAGGTCTATCTTTAAAAATAAAATGGAAATTACTTTTATGAACTAATGAGCTTGGTCACAGTTTTCAAGATGTCCTGGAGACATGATTTTTATTTTCTTTACCAGTCTTTAAAATGACCTTTTCTATATTATCAGTTCAGAATTTTAGAAGAAAAAAATGTATTTATTTATTTATGAAAAGAATAAAATTAATTAATTTAAACAACTCCTATTAAATCACCTCTCTCATTTTAACATGTGCAAAATGGTTAACAATATGCCTGTTCTGACAGACCCCAAAGTCAAAATGGAAAGCCTCAGCCCCTGCCATGGGCAGGTGAAGTTCTATGGTCCTTGAGGATGCTGCCTCCTGCTCAAACCTTATTCAGCCCGACCCTGAGCGCTGGTCTTTCCAGCTTTTTGTCAGTTCTTCAAGAACACGAGCTTCCCTCCCACTTTAGGTTCTTTCCCTTCCTTGCTTTATCAGAATGCCTTCCTCTGTTCTGCTCTCAGTTACTTCATTCTTATACACCCTTCAGATCTTGGCCCAAGCATCATTTCCTCAGAGAACCCCCACCAAACCCTAGATTAGTCCTCTCTTGTTATTAGATGGCATACAAGAATTTTCCTTATTACCAGGCACCACACTTTGTAATTACATACTTGTATTTTCATTGACTTAACATCTTCTGTCCCCACTAGGTTACAAGTTATGAGCAGGCTAGAATAATGCATTTTTTTTTAATCCCTGGGGTCCTAGCCACTGTGTTTTCTATATGACCTAATACAGAGTTGGTGTGCAGTAAATACCTGATGAAATCAACCCATGAGTTCAAAGTTGAGGACTAAGAAGCCCAGTACCCCAGCTCATATAGTTTTGTGAGGTCGACTCTGCTTCTAGACAACCTTGGGGATAAGAGAATATTCACTGAGGCAGGAAATCCTAGTGCCTGCATGCCATCTTCTCAAGTCATAGCCCTCTGGGAATGTGTTGCTCCCTGCAGCATAGCCTGGGAGTGAGGGGTATGTTCTCACGACTTACAGAATCCCCAGACTTGTTCATTACTACTCTTGCTGATTCAAGGGAATCTATCAACCTTTCATGCTCCTCCTACTTCTCCCCTGAAATAAAAAACAAAAAACAAAACAAAAAGAACCCTCTTCCTGTCTTTACTGTCATCCGTCTTCATTAACAGGCACTAGGAAGATAGAGAGAACAAAACATAAATTAATATTTCAATAAATTATCCTGCCACTCTGCTATTCAGCAGAGGATAAAAATAAATTATGCAGGTTATGTGAAGAACATGTTAAGTTTTCATTGTTTATTTTTGTAATATTTCTCTTCTCATTCTAGAAGACTCTAAGGATTCCCAATTATCTTAGAAAATTAGATAAGCAATTATTCTGAGAGTTAAACATCTTCAAAATGAGCTCTGCTTAAAAAGCTGCAGCACGTCATACTATGCCTCAAGTATCTATAACCATTCACCAACGTCTTCTCAAAAAAGAATCTAACATTTTAAGAGACAAAGTGAGGATTCAGAAGGAACTAATTTTGACATTGAAAACACATACACACACATATGTAGATTTGATGTTTTTTGTTAAGTTGCATTATATTTTATTTAAGGTCTGATATGTTCTCATTGTTTTCTAAAGTTAACACTTTTTTGTGTGTATTTTCATCAAACACACACAAAAGAAAAATGCTTGAACTTTCAGATATCTTCAAACCCCACTGAGGGTTCTAAGTGTCCTTCTGTGTCCTGCTTCTCCACACCTGTGGTGGCACCTAATAGGCAATACATTCGTGTGTGCCCCTGAAAACTAGACTGATGGATTCAATCGCCAACTCGAATAGAATTCTGACTCTTAGATGTAGATTTGATGAAAAAATAAATGGTGTAAAGTTCACTCCAAAGCCTACCTTCACATCTCTGTCTCCACAGCAACACAGACGTGCACACGGTGGCATCTCTTCTTAAACTGTATCTCCGAGAACTTCCAGAACCAGTTATTCCTTATGCGAAGTATGAAGATTTTTTGTCCTGCGCCAAACTGCTCAGCAAGGAGGAGGAAGCTGTGAGTCGATGCATTGATTTCCAAATAGGCTTTCGTTTGGGGTTTTCCTCAGTGTGCTCAGTGTGTAATTTGTAAATCTCCCTTTGCCCTGTCCTTCAGTTGTTTTCCACTCTTCTGCGTATTGACGTCACGCACATTTAGACTTGCTACACACACTCATGTGCCATTGCTGATTCTCTTTTTGATCAAAAAGAACAATACGGGAATGATTTGTAACAATGAATATGCTAATACAAAATAAAAATAAAAATAATTTAATTTAATCTTTCAAAAAA
>NW_007732968.1:89189-90404 GCF_000696425.1 Galeopterus variegatus | reverse complement strand
AAAAAAGGGTACAGAACACAGGTGAATAAATGAAATCAGCTCTCCTTGCCACTGTGCTCCCCTAAAGGGCTGGTCGTGGTGCCACAACAGGCCACATATGCCATCAAGAAGTGGTACCTTGTTTTGGAAACCCCTTTCCATAGTATGCCTCCAAACCACCCCAAACAAGGGCCTCTGTGGACCAAATCCTACCTACTTCCTGCTTTCTTAAACAGAGGTATTGATATAATTTATATACTGTACCATCAGGCTTTTTAGAGTGTATAATTCTGTGCTTTTTAATAAATTCTCAGAGTTGTGCAACCACCATCAAAATCTAATTTTAGAATATTTACATTTTCATTACCCTAAAACAAATCCACGCCCTTTCCCAATGCTCCTCTTTCCCAGTTCTTGGCAACTACTAATTCATTTTCTGTCCCTGTAGATTTGCATATTCTGGACATTTCGTATAAGTGTAATCATTTAATATGCTGTTTCTTGTGACTGGCTTCTTTGACTTTTCAAGGCTCATTCACACTTTACCACATATCAGGATTTTGTTCTTTTTATTTCCAAGTAACATTCCATTATTCATCTATTTATCATTTGAAAGGCATTTGTTTCCATTGTTTGGCTATTTAGAATAATGTTGTTGTGAACATTCATGTGCAGAATTTTGCATGAACATGTGTTTTCGTTTCTCTTGGGTATATACCTGAAAGGTAGACTTGCACAATGTGTGCAGGTTCCTATTCCCCCAGTCATCACCATCACCAGTTGTTATCTGTCTTTCTTATCACAGCCATCCAAATGTGCATGAAGTAGCATCTCATTGCGGTTTCAATGTCCTTTGCCTGAAGGCTAATGATGTTGAACAACTTTCATGGATTTATCGGCCATTTGTGTATTTTCTTTCTTTTTTTTTTAAAATTTTTATTTTGTCAATATACAATGTAGTTGGTTATTATGGCCCATCACCGAAACCTCCCTCCGTCCTCCCTCTCCCCCCTCCCACCCAAGAATGTCCTTTCCGTTGGCTTGTTGTAACGTACCCAAGAAGGACCTTTCCATTTGCTTGTTATAACAACTTCAAAAGATTGTAGTTGTTATATCTTCTTCTCCCCCCACCCCCCGGATTTCTTTTTTGTGTGTGTATGTGAGTGAATTAATTCATTTATTTTTAGCTCCCACCAATAAGTGAGAACATGTGGTATTTCTTTTTCTCTGCCTGAC
>NW_007732968.1:63223-86486 GCF_000696425.1 Galeopterus variegatus | reverse complement strand
TCCTTCTTTAGGTCTAATAGAGTTTGTTTTATGAATCTGGGTGCTCCAACATTGGGTGCATTCATTTTTATGATTGTTATGTCTTCTTGATGCATCAGGTGTATTTTCTTTAGAGAAATATCTAGTCAGATCATTTCCGCATTTTGAATTGGGTTATTTGCCTTATTATTATTGAGTTGCAAGAGTTTGTATAGTTTAGATTCAAGTTCCTTATCAGATATATGATTTGCAAATATTTTCTCCCATTCTCTGGGTTGTCTCTTTATTTTCTTGATGGTTTCCTTTGAAGCACAAATGTTTTAAATTTCAGTGAAGTCTAATATCTTTTATATTTATTATTTATTTTGTCCCTTGTGTTTTTTGTGTCATATCTAAAAAACCTTTGTTCACACAAGGTCCCACAGATTTACTACTATATTTCCTTCTAAGACTTTTATAGTTTTATCGTTCATTTTGAGTTCATTTTTGTCTATGGTATGAAGAAAGGTTCCAGCTTCATTTTTTTCTTTATGAATATCCAGTAGTCCCAAAACCCTTTGTTGAAAAGACTATTTTTTCTCCTCTTGGATTGTCTCAGCACCCTTGTGGTAAAGTCCATGTTTTGCAAATGGACTTTTATTCCATTTGTTATATGATATTATCTGTGGCTGCTTTTATGCTAGAACAGAAGAGTTGAGTAGTTGATACAGAGATCATATGTCCCATAAATCCTAAAATATTTACTATCCAGCCCTTCACAAGGAGAAGAAATCAGATTGCAATATCCATTGGCTGTTGGGGGGACCATTTACATTTTAGAGAAAGTTTTACAATGAGAAGAACCAAAGAAATTAATCCCCTGTGAAATTTCCAGGAAGATCAGGCTTTTCACCTCTCCGCTCACCCCAAATGATATATTTTAGACATAAGCAGTCCTGGGAGACTTATTTATCAAGAGGCATGTGTTTGTCTATGTTCTAAGCATGCTAAACATGGGAAGGACCTTCACACATTAAAGATGATTTTTTTTTTCAAATAACATTATACTAAATGAGGCTATCTTTCTTTTTCAGTGGATTGTGAACAAAGGCTAAAAATGTTAAAAGGGCTTCACTAAATCTATTTCTTCACAAATAGTACTTGTGGAGATAGTGGCCGGGGGAGGGAAACTATATGGCCATTTCCCACTTGCTTTAATTCAAAGGCCAACACATAGAATGATAACATTTATTCTCTTCTTTGTACTCAGGGTGTTAAGGAATTAGCAAAGCAGGTGAAGAGTTTGCCAGTGGTCAATTACAACCTCCTCAAGTATATTTGCAGGTAAGAACTGTCCTAAAGACTAAACTAAACAAAACAAGACTGTATTTAACCCAACGCTAATTTATGTTTGACAATGAATAAAATCACATAACTGACCTGAGCTCCAGCATTGGCCTCTATAAAATTAAGAGGGTTGGCAAGCACTAAAATTGCTAGATTTTGTAATTTGAAATGTTTCTGAAGTTTCTCTTGCCTTTGCATATTAAAGATATGTTACTTTGAACTTCTGTAAAAGTTGTTTGTACTATGTGGGGAGTGGCATGCTTAGAAAAAATAGTGAAATATGGTACTAAAAACACATTTTATGCAGTTGTTTTAAAAATTATATAAATATATTTATATATTATATTATACATTAATTATATAAATATATTTCTAAATGATTAATATATGGTAAGTGTTCAGTAAATATTATTTTCTTTTCATTTCTTCCCCACCTCAAAAGTCATTGAAAAGCCAATTGTAATTGAATTCTGCTAGGAAAAAAAGGCTTGTTTGAGAACCTATATTGTAAGTCTTTTTCTGCACAATAGAAAAATTTAACTTCTCTAGAAACATTCAAGCAGAGTTTTAATTTCAGGTATTTCAAATAAGAAATGATAGTTTGACTTTTTGTCTTCAGTTTTACTGTAATTTAGGCTCTACAACCATAGTGAACACGTGGAAATAGGCACCTTTTTTTAAAGTCATGGTGTGGTAGTTAAGAGCACAGACTATTGAGTAAGACTACCTGGGTTCAAATTTCTGCTCTGCCTCTTATTAACTCTGTGTCCTTGAAGATTCCTAATCTCTTTGGTGCCTTATGACTCTCATCTGTAAAATGGAGATAATAATAGTGCATATCTCATAGAGATGCTTCCATAAATTAATAAATTAGCACCATGACTGACACATAGTAGTGCTATATAAGTACATTATTTTTAATTTTCATCATTTCCTCTTGATCTCTTCAGTACAGTTAGCAAGCCGTAATAGAAGTTGTTATAGAAATGAAGAGGGGATGGAAAATGAAAAAAAGCTGAAAGATATCAAAATAATTTTTCCTACTAAAATTATCTGGGAGAGGGCCATTTCATGCCTCTTATTCTTTAGTACCAAATAAATTGAAACAATTTGTACTTGCAATTTTTCATATCAGTAGAACTGACGTTTTAATTTCAACCATGTTTGATTTTATTTTTTAATAGACTATAAATTTGAAGCTCATAAATTACTCCCCAAAGAGTGTTGATTTCTCTTCTCTACAGTAAGGGATTGTACCAGATGATCTTATATATAGTTCTCTAATTTGATATTTATATAAATTTAATGCTTTATTGAGGGATTGGAAGAGAATACATGTTCTTGACTCTCAAATCCATATTAGCATTGTTCAAACATACTTGCTCCTTTGATTGACAGAGAAAACCAAGCCAGGCCAGGCCAGAGTGAATATTTGATAATTTGCAATATATTTTTTCCACATTTGAGTGAGAAATGTTTGAATTTCCTAACAGTTTTGTCTCCATACTCATCTTTGAACATACTCCAGTTCATAAATTTCCCAGTGATCCATTTCTTGAACTGAGAAATTTGATCCCATTGTGTTTTGATTATATTCTTATACCCAATAGGTTCTTGGATGAAGTACAATCCTATTCAGGAGTTAACAAAATGAGTGTGCAGAACTTAGCAACTGTCTTTGGTCCTAATATCCTGCGCCCTAAAGTGGAAGATCCTTTGACCATCATGGAGGGTAAGTAAATGATTATCTTACACCCTCATTGAAAGAAGAATCAACTGTTCCATGTTTGCCCAGAACCTATTCAGCCTCTGAACAAACTAAGGAAATAAGTAAATCCATGGCAACTCCATTTATTGACTCAAGTTCTTTAAATGTAAAATTTTCTCTTTGGGAGTCAGGAATTTTTTTTAGTTTACTAAGCATAAAATGTACTAAATTATTTCCCAGTAGCCTTGCAAGACTAAATGGAAGTTTCATAAATCATCTGTAAAATATTATGCAAGAACTGAATAAATCTAGTTCATTTTGTCAGTTCAATGCAATTTTCAGAAAATTCAAAAAGTTGTTAATTTCAGTTAATATATATTTATTAATTTTGGTTTTATTTCACTGATTTCAAGAGGTAAAGAAATTTGATCCTTTATAAGTCATTTCTGCTTATTTACTTGTGGTTTAAAACATGAAGGAATTAATGTTTTCCAAATTACAAAGTGTCTTAAATTATTTTCTACAGTGAACTGCTACTTCTGTTTATTTCAATCAGGTCTCAGTGCTTGGGTTCCTTTCTTACTTGTGCCATTAGTAGCACCATTGTTCTGGCAAACTAGCCTAATTGAACATTTAAGAATTTAATAGGGAAGAGGGAAGGAGAAAAAATAATTATCTTAAGTTGTACTCTGAGCTTATTTAGTCTAGAACAAAATATTCCCCTCAATTGCATTAATTTTACTCCCTGCTACTGTTCCCTTCCTGAAAATTTACCTCCAGTCCTCATATTGACGTTTTTCTAGCCAAGTGGTCCCCAAAATGTGGTCCACAGATAGCTGGGGGTCTCTGAGATACATTCAAGAGATCCTTGGATACTTTCATAATACTACAAGCATGTTTTTTGCCCTTTCACTGTGTTGACATTTGTACTGATGGTGCAAAAGCAATGATGGGTAAAACAGCTGGCACCTTAGTATGAATCAAGGCCGTTGGTGCCAAACTCCATTAGCACCATATTCTTTACCACCACACATTTACGACAGGGGAGAAAATGCCAGTTTCACTGAAGAATGCCTATGGTCAATAGTAAAAATATTAAATATATTAAATCCCTGTCCCGGGGCCGAGCCCGTGGCGCACTCGGGAGAGTGCGGCGCTGGGAGCGCAGCGACGCTCCCGCCGCGGGTTCGGATCCTATATAGGAATGGCCGGTGCGCTCACTGGCTGAGCGCGGTGTGGGTGACACCACACCAAGGGTTGCGATCCCCTTACCGGTCACGAAAAAAGACAAAAAAAAAAATCCCTGTCCTGGAGAACACATCTTTTTAATATTCTGAGCCCTATGTCTAAAGCACTTCTTCCACATACTGTTTTCAAAGTAATGTAATGAATGGCTCAAGGAAAGCACTGATGTGATCATTTGAGCTGCAAGCAGTGCTAGCTGCTTTTTCACAGAACTCCATTTTTACTCGAAAGAACAACTGACTAACTGTGGTTATTCAGACCTGTGCATTTGGCAGACATATTCTCAAAAATGAACTAAGTTAACCTTTCACTTCAAGAAAAACACCTAGTAGAATTTGTTGCCATTGATAAAATTTAAACTTTCATGCAAAAAAAAAAAAAACCCTGTATCTAACACCTTGAGCTTGGCAGCTTTCCTAATACTTAGGAAATACTTTCCTGGTGAGATTAATGTTGATATTAACAAACATATCTTTGATACCGTAGATTTAAATGTGTCAACATTTGGAATATTTGCATAAGTCAGTGACTCTTCCAAATGGCCTGTTGTCACAAAGCCACATGTATGCAAAAGATCAATTCATGTTAGCTTTTCTGACTCCACAGAGCTTGCTCTCTGAGACATCCTGGCTTTGATTTTAATTGGCGCTTCTCTGTCTTTCATCTCTATTGTCCTAGTCCTGCTTGATTTTGCTTCCACTACCAGTGGATTCCTCTCCATGTGGAGCCCTTTCTGGAAGGGAGTCCTGGCTGGTCAGTGTTACGAGTTCCCAGGGGCTAGAAGACTCTGACACCCTCAGACCTTACTATAGGCCACCTCTGTGGGATTAGGCACATTCTCTCTCGATTTCAGCTGCTGTTCTTACATCAGCCCTTTACCTTTTCCAGTGAACACCTGTGGGGTAGTTTAGGGATGTTCTGTCTTCAGGCCCATCACAGCCCTCGTTGTTCTTCCACCTCCTTCCACACACATGCTGACACCACACAGGCCTTGTGGCAATGTGCATTTGTCTCCACCAACATGTATTTGGGGGTTTGGGGAGATACCTTGTCACCTAGTTGTAAACAGTGCCCGTGGTTTGCTATCTAGTTGCTCTGTTTTTATGTGGGGATTTTGAGAGATTCAATACTATGCTGCCACCATCTTCCTAGAAGTCAGTGTTTTTGTTTATCTTTTGCTGTTGTTACTTAAACTCTTGTTGCTGCTTTGAAAGACATCCCTTAAATCTTACATAGATGCCACATTCCATACTGTCAACAGAAGAAGGCAGTGTTGCTCTGGGAAAGAGTAGAATCCTAAACTCTTGAGTTTCCTAAGGGCTGAAGAACACCATTTCCATAGAAATCCACTGCCTCCCTTTGTGCATGAGAAACCTGATACCCAATGAGAAAAAATAACTTTCTCTAAATGCAGTGATAATAAGTGCAAGGGATAGGTATATAAGAGACAAATAAGTTCTTATAAAGAGTAGGGGAAAACTGAAGAAGCAAATCAATCCCATCTGCTGTCATGTTTCTGGGGTCACGGAAGCTCTCAGTTCATGGGAGTCCATCATTTTGTTTAACCCAGAGTTGATCAGGCCCCTGGGGGAACTGATTCACAGCAGCCGAACTTTCAGGAGACCTCACAGATCATATAAACCATCTGCCTCTCAGCTACTTCTTGGCCCAGTCTCAGCATGAGTCAGTATTTAAAGAAACAGCATTCTCGTGTCCAAAAATAATTGAAAATAAGTCAAATGTTTATCATGGTCTCTAGAAAAAACACCAGATCTGATTGCATTCTTAATGCACAGAAAGTTGTTTTGTTCTCCCTCTCCCTCCATTTCTCTGTCTCTCTCTCTTTCTCTGTATAAAATGCCCTAAGTTCTTTTTTTCTTCCCTTCCTCTAGCCCCTTCAAACTCTCCCAAATACATGTCATACAGAGTCTCTTGTCTCCCCCAACCTGTCATTCTCTGGATCTCCTCATTTTCTTACTTCCACAAATAATTTTCTCCCTTTTCTTTACTCATTATCCTGATTTGTGTAAAATTGTTCTTGGGAATGACATAGAAAAACAAGAATTACCCTTAGAGCAGTGATTCTTTACCCAGGCTGCATATTAACATTACTATGCAGATTTTTGAAAACCACACGCAGACCAGTTGTGTCAGATCTCTGATGGTGGGACCCAAACACCATAATTTTTAAGCTTCCTAAGTGATTCCAATGTGAAGTCCAAGCAGAGATCCACTGCCTTAGAATGTAAGAAAAGTGTAAAGCAGCAGGTGTGTTGAGGTTGGGAGGAGTGTGTAGAGAAGGAAGAAAAGCTTAAATATTTAAACTTTAAATACATATTTCTTTCAGGGGGCCGGCCCAGTGGTGCACTGGATAAGTGCGCCGCTTGGGAAGCTTGGCGGTGCTCCCGCCCGAGGGTTTGGATCCCACATACAGACCGGTTCCCGCTCACTGGCTGAGCGAGGCGCGGGCGCAACACCGAGGGTTGCAATCCCGTTGCCGGTCCCCAGTCCGGTACGGGGGCAACACTGAGGGTTGCGATCCGTTGCCGGACACGGAAAAAGACAAAAGACAAAAATAAAAAATAAAAAATAAATAAATACATATTTCTTTCAAAAATAAACCAAAATTATTATTTTTAATTTTAAAATGAAAAATAAAAATATTATTTTTGGTTAGTTAACATTTATTTTATAAGGAACAAGGAATTATTGTGTGCAAGATTTACATGGGAAACCAAATTAATATCAGGATCACTAAGCTAGCATAGGGTTATATCAAAGTTAAATGATCTTAATGGGTTTATGTTATCAAGCTGTAATAGCCTGGCTTGCAAATCTCTGAGGGATATGCTTAAAGGAGCAAGGTTTGTTTGTTGGATTGTTTGGATGGAAGATGGCCAGCCAGTTACATTTTCAAATTTTCTAGCCTGTTGCTAGCCCATGTATCCTAATTTTTGACAGAGGATACAATTACCATATAAACACAAGTCAAATCAAATGGAATGTTTTATATCCTTGTCTTCTAGACTAACTACCAAATGGTTGTGTGAAGAAAAATTATAACATTTTTTGAGCCATTACTATCTTATTAATCATTAAAAGCATGACTTCCTTGTGCTATCCAAGTTTTAGTACAATGGACTATATTATAAGTTCAGTATTTGTATTTTATTTATGTTTCTGTGGCCATATCTAATTTTCCTCATTAAAACATTGTAAGTGCCCTAGATTCTATAGAATAACTATATCTGAGGGTAAAATTTACTTTTGAAAATAATAACCCATTGGGCCGACCCCGTGGCTCACTTGGGAGAGTGCGGCGCTGGTAGCTCCGAGGCCACAGGTTCAGATCCTCTATAGGGATGGCCAGTGCGCTCACTGGCTGAGCACGGTGCGGACGACACCAAGCCAAGGGTTATGATCCCCTTACTGGTCACAAAAAAAAAGAAAGAAAGAAAATAATAATCCATTAACATATTTATTTATTCATTTATTCATTCAGCATTTATTCATGTGATATTCATTAAGCAACTAATTTATGCTCTTCATTAAGCCTGGGATTGCAAAGATGATTCAGGTAAAATTTTGCCTTCAAGAAACTTATAGTCTGTCCCATTGGAGACTTTAACATGTAAACATTTAATTATAAGGAAGGGCAAAAAATATTATACACATGGTATGTCAAAGGGCTGTGAGAGCACAAAGTGGGGAATTATGGTCTTTCTCTTGGAGGTCAGGGAAAGCTTCATAAATGAATAGACGTTTAAATAGTCATTTCACCAGAGGAAGAAACATAGTCTTCCGTAAGAGGGCGAGTGTCTTAGTTTGTCTGGACTGCTATAACAGAATACCCTCTTTCTGGATCATAGGCACCCATCTTCTTACTGTCTCCTTTCATGGCAGAAGATCCAAGGGAGCTCTCTGGGGTCTCTTTTATCAGGGCACTAATCCCATTCATGAGGGATCCACCCTCATGACCTAATCACTTCCCAAAGGCCCTACCTTCTAATACCATCACATTGGGGGTTAGTATTTCAATATATGAATGGGAGGGTGGGCACACAAATATTCAGACCACCACAGCAGTAGGAAAGATCATAGTGTGTCTGAGTAAGAAATTTGGCAAGGTCAGTGTATCAGGGCATATAGGGAAAATTGATGGAAGAATTTCTGGAAAGGCCTAACAATATTTTCTGAGACTTATAAACCATTCTGCATTAAGGAGACTTTTATAATTTTGAGCAAGAGAATGTTAATATAGGATTTTTATTTCAGCAATGTAACTCTGGCAGTTCTGGGGATTGGCTGTGGGAAGATAGGTAGAAATCACACTGAAGGTAGGCATTCATTGACTGTCACTGGCTTTGAGTTCCAAGATCAAGTTTACATGAGGGTAGTTTTAAAAGTTCAAGCAAAGATTTGTATTATCTTTTAATTCTATTTTTCTATGAACTTTTTGAAATACTCTCATATATGTGTTCATGCCTTCTAGTCATTTGCCCGACATTTTATATATAAAACATTTCAATTCAATCAAATATACTCTGAGGCTGAAGTAACTCCTGAGATACAATAAGTATATGCAACATTAGCCTGATCCAAGAGTGAGTTTAATCTATGTGTGTTGCTGTTGTCCCATGTGATATACTTTCATTATAATTTCAACAATAGGCCCGAATAAAAACTGCACAGGTTGACAAATAAACCTTAAATATTTGCTAACCCATAATATTTATCTTTACCTTACATTCCTTACCATTACTCTTTCTTTCTATTATTCAATTCAAATATTGATGTAGCCACTAATCATGGTTTTTAAATAAGCATATCCATATCTATATAATAGATAGATTTGTATTTTAAAGAAACCCTTCCAAGACAGCTTTTTAGCATTATTTTAAAGTACTACCAAACAGTATTGCTCCTCATCACAATGAAGGAACAGAGACTGGATTTATCCTCCCAAATTAAAGAACTAGAAAACTAGTACAATATATGAAACAGCAGTTTTTAGACATTGCACAACAGGCAGTAGATGACTATAATTCTAAAAGAAAGAAAACATAGGAGGGGAACACTGTGATTGTCCCAGATTACTGCTAGGAGGCAGTCTCCATATTGTGTCACAGAGAGGAAAAATGCAAACAGAGCCCAGGTTGTGTTAAACTAAAAAGAGTAAGATTAGAGGACAGGAAGCCCAAGGGAGCTAGAATTTAGGGGAATAGGAAGCAGAGAAGAGAGAAGTAGACATAGAGAGAGTTCAGAGATCTAAAGCGAATAGATGAGATTGATTTTTTGCTTGCATGAGAGGACACTACACAAGACCGGGGGCAAAGTACCAGAGATCAGTAGTCTGAACAATGCCTGTGCCTCACACCAAGCTTGAAATAATTTGTGTTTCCCACAGAAAGAGTGTAAAGTCCTGATAATGAGGCATTGTGTAGAGTACTCAGAAGAGTATCACCATAGTGATAAGGTTAACACTGTGGACCAATCGTTACAAAGTTTTAAAGCAAGCCTAGTTGTCCAATGGGAATTTGGGAGGAAGGGAAGGATGAATCGGTGGAGCACGTGGGATTTTTAGGGAAGTGAAAAATATTCTCTATGATACTGAAATGGAACAAACATGACATTATGCATTTGTCACTGCCCATAGAATACACAACACAAAGAATGATCCCTAACGTAAACTATGTACCTTAGTTAATAATAATGTATCTATATTGGTTCATAAATTGTAACAAATATACCACATTAATTCAAGATATTAATAAAAGGGGAAACTGGGGGGTGGTGAGGAGGTATGTGGGAACCCTCTGACTTCCTGCTCAATTTTTCTATAAACCTGAAATTGCTTTAAAAAATGAAGCCTATTAATGTAAAATATAAATGATCCCACTAATCTCCAGATGCTTAACTATATGCCAGAACAAGTCCAACACACATAAACATGATAAAGAGAGAAATAAAAGATGTTTTGAAAGCCCAAATAAAATTTCTAAAATTGAAAATTATAATAACTAAAGTAAATATTCCACTGGATAGGATTAGATTCAATATTGGAGAAGACTTATAAAGAATAAGTATAGGCATATAAAGACACATAAGGAAATAGCAAGGGAAACTATCCAATATGAAGCACAGACAAAAAAATACTCAATTTTTTCCCAAAATTATGAAAATTAAAAGCACAGAGATCTCAGAAGCTCAAAAATACGAAATAGAGTAAATGTAAAGAAAACCACATAAGAGCCATCATCATAAAAAATGCTGAGAACCAATGATGAAGAGAGAAACTTAGGAGCACCCTTAAGGACAAAGGACACCTTACTTACAGAGGAACTAAGAGAAGAATTACAGAAAATTTCATTAGAAACCAATAATTTTTTCCCAAAATTATGAAAATTAAAAGCACAGAGATCTCAGAAGCTCAAAAATACGAAGTAGAGTAAATGTAAAGAAAACCACATAAGAGCCGTCATCATAAAAAATGCTGAGAACCAATGATGAAGAGAGAAACTTAGGAGCACCCTTAAGGACAAAAGACACCTTACTTACAGAGGAACTAAGAGAAGAATTACAGAAAATTTCATTAGAAACCAATTAAGCCAAAAGAAATGGCTCAAAATCTTTAAAGTACTGAAAAATTATCTACCTAGATTTGTATGTCCAATGACTATATCTTAATATCGTTTAAAAATAAAGAGGAGCTAAAAACATTTTTATGAAAACCAAAAGCTGAGTGAATTCATCATTACAAAAGCAAGGTAAAGAGAGTTCTTGAGGCAGAAGAAATATGGTTCCAGATGGACACCTAGGCACACAAATAATGGAGTGCTGAAAATGAATAATGTGTGGATAAGTAGGAAAGAAATTGTGTCTTATTTTTAGTCTCATTAAAAGACAACTTACTATATGAAGCAAAAAATAATAATAATAATGTAATGTAGCGAGTATAATCCATATGGAAATAAAATGTATGACAACAATAGAATAAAGTATAGAAAACGGAAGTGAGAAAATGCAAGTAGATTGCTACAAGGTTTTTAATCTATACATGAGGTGTTATAATATTGCTTAAAGGTAGATTGTGATAAATTAAACCATAGAACAACCACTAAGTTTCAGGTAATAAGCCAACAGTAAAGATAAAATGGAGTATTATATAAATCTAAAAGATTTATATCAATAAGTCTATCAATAAATCTAAAAGAAGGCATGAAAAGAAGAAAAAAGGAACAATGATCAGATAAGACAAATAGAAAATAAGTACTATGATGATAGAATTAAACTCAACTATTTAAATAATCACATTAAATGTTAATGGCCTATATATTCCAGTCTAAAGGTAAAGATAGTCAAATTGGATAAAAATACAACACATGACTCTATGCTGTAGGTATACTATTTAAAATATGAAGACATAGATAGGCTTAAAACCAAAAAGAATGCAAAAAGATGTACAATTTGTGTGACGCAGCTAAAGCAGTATTTTGAGGGAAATTCACAGAATTATATGCTTATATCAGAAAAAAAAAAAAGAAAGGTCTAAAATCAATCATGTAAGTTTCCACTTTAGGAAACTACAATAAGAAGAGCTAATTTCAACCAAAGGAAGCAGAGGTACGGAATAATAAAGATAAGAACAGAATTCAAGGAAATAGAGAACCAATATGATGTAGAAAATCGGTGAAACCAAAAAGATCAATAAAATTGATAAACCTCTCACTATAATGATCAGAAAAGAAAAAATTTAGTTACATTACCTATATCAGGTTTGACAGAAGTGATGTTCTAAAGATCCTACAGAAGTTAAAATTAAGGAAATATTTTGAAAAACTTTTTGCCAAGAAATTGGGCAGTGGAGATAAAATTTCAAATTTTTTGAAAGACACAAACTATCAAAGCTTACTCAAGAAGAAATAAATAAACTGGGGCTGGTAAAGCAATTGAATTCATAGTTTAAAACATTCCCACAAAACAAAACAAACAAGATAACACTTTGAGGTCCAGATTTACTTATAAATTCTATCAAATATTTAAGGAGGAAATAATATCAGGTGTATACATACTCTTTCAGAAAAGAAGACATAAAAAGAATTCTTGCTAACTAATTTTATGAGGCAAGCATTACCCTGATATTAAAATGGACAAAGACATTATAAGAAAAGAGAAATACAGAATAGTGTCACTCATGGATACAGATATATAAATCCTAAACAAAACTTTGGTAAATTGACTTCAACATATGAAAAGGATAATAAATCAAGACCAGTGGGTTTTACCCCAGGAAGACAAGTTTGGTTAACTATTTAAAAATCAGTGTAACTCATAATATTAACACACCACATTAAAAGACCAGAACAAACAAACAATACATCTTTATGGATACAGAAAAAGCATTTCACAATCTGACACCGCTCATGATAAAAACTCTTAGCAAACTAGAAATAAAAAGAAACTTCCTCAAGATAACAAAGGTCACGTATGAAAAATTCAGTTATAATATCATACTTTATGGTAAAAAATTGAATGCTTTGCCCCAAAGATTGGACTTAAAATATGATTACCTACTCCTGCCGTTTCTATTTTACCAGAAATCCTAGCCAGTGCAAAAAAGCTAGAGGCATACAGATTGGAAAGGAAGATATAAGACCCTCTTTATTCACAGACAACATGGTAATCTATGTAGAAAATTTTAAGAATTTACAAATTAAAGTAATATAACTAATAAGTGAATTTATTAAGTTCACACAATAGAAAGTCACTTATTAAAATTTATCGTATTCCCATACATTAACACTGAACAATGAGAAATTGAAATAAAAATGATCATTTAGAAAATTTACAAATATAAAATATTTATGGTTAATTTAAGAAAACATGTGTAAGACATATACCCTGAAAAGTGCTAAAATTAAGAAAAAAAATTTAGTAAAAACTACATAAATGAGAAAATATTCCATGTTAATGTACTCATATTGGAATACTCACTATCAATTAGATATTAATTCTCTTAAAATTGACTTGTAGTTTCAAAGTGACTTCCACCAGGATTTTCATTTGTAGAAATTGACAATCTAATCATAAACTTTACATTAAAATAAAAATTATCTAAGATAGACAAAATAAGTTGAAAGGAAAAAACAAAGTTTAATATATGCTACTTGATTTTGAGACAATATAATGCCACAAATAATCAAGGTATTGGTATAAAGATAGACATATAGATCAGTGGAATAAAGAGTCCAGAAATAGACCCACACATGTGTGGTCATTTGATTTTGGATGAATATGCCAAGGTATTTCAATGAGAAAGGGATGGTCATTTCAGCAAATGATACTAGAGCAATTGCATATCCATTAAACAAATAACTTTAATTCTTACCTCATATCACACAAAAAATTAACTTGAAATAGATCATAGACCTAAATGTAAGAGTTAGAAGTATAAAACTTAGGGAAGAAAACATAGAAAAAAATCTTATGACCTTGAATTAGTCGAAGACTTAGGACATAAAAACTCTACCAATAAAATAATTATTTTTGATATGGTGGACTTCGTCTAAATTAAAACTTTTTTGCTATTCAAAAGATATTCTTAAAACAAAAAGGCAAGCCACAGGCATGGGAAATATGTTTGCAAATATCATATCAGATTAAAGAACTTGTTTTAAGAATATATAAAGAACTCATGCAATGTAAGAGTCAACCCAATGAAAAAATGGGCAAAAGATCTGATATAGACACACCATCAAAGAAGACAAATAGCAAATAGCACGTGGAAAGATGTTAACATCTGTAATCACTAGAAAAATGAGAATTTAAACCATAATGAGATAACACTAGACATCCCTTACAAAGTATAAAGTTGAGACTGAAAATACACCAAGTTTGGCTAGTAGAAATAGAAAATGGTAGAGCCATTTTGTGAAAGAATTAAGCAAGTTCTTATAAACTTAAATATATGCTAACCATGAGACCCAGCAGAGCAATGTGCCAAACATTTACCCAAGAATAAAGAGAATATATGTTCCTCCAAGACTTGTAGTCAAATATTCACATCAATGTTATTCATAATAGCCCCAAACTGAAAACAGACCAATTCTCCATCAACTAATGAGTAGATGAACAAATTACGGCATATGTGTAGAGTAGCATACTGCTAAACAATAAAAAGAGTGAATAACTGATCCATGTAGCAACATGTGTAAATATGTCAGAAGTACTAATATTAAGTAAAACTTGCCTAGACAAAGAAGACTACACACTGTATAATTCCATTTGTATGAAATGCTAGAAAAGGCAAAACTAAAGCAACAGAAAGCACGTCAGTGGGTGCCATGGGCAGGAGGTGGAGTTTGGGGATTGACTCCAAAGGGACACAGGGAACTTTTCTATCATGATTAGGTGGTATTTCCGGGACTGTCTACATTTCTCAAAAATCGTCAAATATCTTCAGACATGCAAAATAACACATGTGCAAGGTATTCGTTGCAAAAAATACAAATCGAAACTACATTATGTAGAATGCTGCCTATATATATATTACATTTTTATTACATTTATATACTATATTTTAAGTGCCTACATATCTTTAAAGGAAAATTGAATTTTTAGCCAATGCTTATGAAGAAAAGTGTCTATAATATGGTATTTAAATTCAACCTGTATAAAATTATATGAGCTGGTGGGGGGAATTGCTGGATTGTGTGGCACAATGGGACCCCAGAATCTGCTTAGACTTTTCAGAACGGACTGGTGATTATAACCACACTGACCTCATTATTTGGGCTTTGTGTTCCTCATTAGCATTCTAAGGAAGAAAATGACAGAGAGTAGGGAATAAAATGGAAAAAAAGAAAAAAGATAGTGCATATAATGACACACACATCATCTTTACTACAAAGCTGGTCTGTCCTAAATGGCTATAAAAATTCAAAAAAAGTACCTTTCTAAGAGACTATTGCCATTTGTTATGCCAGAGACTCAATGAAATTAAAGCCTCCCAAGATACAAGAGAGTTCTAAATTTCAAGGACCCTGAGTCTCATTCTATAATTGTGGCTGGTACACTTTGGCCTGTTCACAAACTGATCGTGAAGACCTTGGGGATATCACTCTTCAATTAATTAAATGTCCCACATAGTTTATAGCTATGATGGGAGGCAGTGATGCATTAATTTTTGAATATTAATATTCCAGTGATGGGAAAAAGGCCCATTTTCCCAAAATACTAGGCCAAGTCATATGTAATAGAAATTGCAAACCTTTGAAAGTGTGTATGTCATATGGCAAATGTGTCTGTCATAGGGACAAATAGTAAAATAGCATTAAATACACATAATGGTGACAGTGTTACTTTAACTGCTCTAAAATCTTTGCATGATTCATTACTACATGCATTGAAAATAGAATGACAAATTCAGAGGTTACAAAAACAGAAAAGATGGGTATATGACACAATTCATTTAATTTGGTCTTTTTTCTCCCACAACTCTGTAATAATTGATGACATTTCAATAGATAGTTGTCTTTTACATAGTTTTCTATTTAGAACTACCTCCTTTACTTAATACTACTACACTTCTAAATTCCAGAAGCCGAAACATAGGAGGACAAATGCACAAATTTGGAATAAGAAGACTGAGTATTAAATTTCACCTTTGTCACTGTATTAGTCAGGGTTCTCCAAAGAGACAGAATCAATAGGATATGTTATAATTATATGAGAGGGATTTATTAGGGGAATTAGCTCACGTGACTATGAAGAAAAGTCCCACAATAGGCCGTCTATAAACTGGGTGCTGGTAGCGTGGCTCATTCCAAATCCAAAGGCCTCAAAAGCAGGGAAGCTGATAGAATTAACCTTCACAGTTGCCTATCATCTGTGTGGCCTTAAGCAAGCAGCCTAACCTTTTTGACCCTCACTTTTCTCATCTGAAAAAAAAATGTTAAGCCCTATCTCACAGACTTTTGAAAAACTTAATTTGGAAGATATAAGTGAAACATTTCCATCCACTACAGTGCTTCTAACACACACAGCAATCACCTGGGAATATTGTTAAAATGCATATTCTGGTTCAAAAGGTCTGCAGTGGGATCTGAAATTTTGAAGCTTTCAGATGATGCCAGTGCTAAAACTCTGTTATTGTTCGTGTCATGGGAAAGCTGGTTGGAAATGTAAAATATCATGTCCCATGCAATGCCTACTGAATTAGAATCTGCATTTCAATAGGATCTCCAGGTAATTTGCATGAACAATAAAATTTGAGCAACATTGGTCTAGTAGCAGACCTGGCACATTGCAGATAATCGATCTAAAGGTATTATAAGTTTTGAATCATCACAGGAAAAAGTGTGCAGAATATAGGTAGATATAACATTTTTTTTTCTATTCAAAATTTGACTTGGAATTATATTGCCCAGGTATTGCTTTCAGCTAAAGAGCAGCCTCGCCCCAGGTCAGGCTTCTACTTACTGATAGTCTCTCAATTAGCAGCTGTTTCAGTGGAAGTCTGAATTGTCAAAATCTCTTGTCATCATTTTCTTCTCCAAATTTCATGTTTTAAGTATTTATATAGAAACTACATTTACTAACTACTAAAATATAAGTTGTTTCTCTCTATATATTTATCAGAGACTACTCTTAGGAGCTTTTATCAACATTTTACAAACATACCTAACATACCAAACTGATACGATTCAAGCCATAGCAAAGACAAGGGATGTTTGCATTAGTCCATACTACTTTCTTGTAGATACATGAATAAAATTAACACTGAATAAGATTCTTAGGGAATTGGGGGTCCCAAGCTGAAAAATTAGTCTACAAGTCTAGTTGAAGCCAGTTTTAGGGGATGAATCTCAGTTTATACATCAAATGAAATATGTAAAAATATATTTTGAGATTTCAGCTCATACACCATAGAATATGATCTAACAATTGATTTTTTAAAATAATACATTTAATAATAGATCAACATTTCTACCCACTATTATTTGAGTTATTTTTACTGTCTGTAACTAGATAAGGCATTGATTTCTAATTCATACTTTTCAGTCAAGAGTAAAAATATGAGTATAAAATGGGAACTGTAGTATTTTCATCTGTGTGAGAGAATGGTTTTCTTTCATGAAGGTCTTCTCTCTGTTTAGAATTCCCTGAAACTTTTGTAGTTCTTGTAGAGCAGGCTTGCTAGTGACATATTCTTTCAGTTTTTGTTTATCTGAAAATGTATTAATTTCTACTTCATTTTTGAAGGATTTTTTTTTTTTTGGATATAAAATTCTTGCTTGACAGTATTTTTAGTTTAGCACTGAAAATTTTATTGCATTTTCTTCTAACCACCATGGCTTCTGATGATGAAACAGCTGTTAATCTTGTTGACGGTCCCTTAAACATGAATCACTTTCTCTTGATGCATTCAAGATTCTCTCTTTGTCTTGAGCTTCTAACAATCTGACTATGATGTGTCTAGGTATGGATGTCTCTGTATTTACCTTACTAGGAATTTATCAAGCTCCTTGGATGTGTACGTTCATTATTTTTCATCAGACTGGGAAGTTTCCAGTCCCTGTTTCTTTCTGTTCACTTCTCTTTCTCCTCTCCTTTTGGGAATATCATTACACATAGCTGGTAATCTTTAATGGTGTCCCACAGGTTTAGAATGTTCTGTTCATTTTTCTTTATTTTTCCTTCTTTGTGTTCTTCAGACTGTATAACCTCAGTTGATGCGTCCTCAGGTGTGCTGTTTCTTTCTTCTGCTTGCTCAAATCTGTTGATCCCCTCTACTAATTTTTTTCAGTATTGTACTTGTCAACTCCAGAGTATCTATTTGGTTCTAGTTTTATACTTTCTGTCTCTTTATTAGTATTCTTAATTCGGTGAGACATTGTTCTTACTTTCCTTTGGTTTCTTTAGACATGGTTTCCTTTAGTTATTTGGAACATTTAAAATAGCTAATTTAAAGCCTTTGTCGAGGGAGTACAATGTCTGGGCTTCCTCAGAGTCAGTCTTTTTTTTTTTCCTTCAAGTATAAACCATATTTACTTTATTATTTGCGTGTCATAATTTTTTTATTGAAAACTGGATATTTTTAATAATATGTGGGAACTCTAGATATCAGAATCTCCCCCTCCTTAGGGTTTGTTGTTGTTGCTGTGTGTTGTTGTTGTTGTTGTTTAGTGTCTCTATGTATTCCATAAAGTCCATACTTTTAGTTATGTGCAGCCATTGAAGAGTCTCTGCTTGTTTTGCTTAGTTGTCAATTAACAACCAGATAGAAATTCCCTTAAATGCCTGCAGCCAGGGAGTTTCTCAGTCTTTACCAAGGGGTTTTGTGTGGATTTTGTGTCTACCCTTCAACGCTCAGCCAGGCAGTTTACGACTCTGCCCTCACCTTCAGTTTCTGCTTGTGCAGAGACTCAAGGTCAGCCAGTGGTGAGAGCTTAGGAACTTCTCACTTCTTTCTTGAACATGCACACAGCCCTGGGCATGCACATAACTCTAAGTGTGCATGTGGCCTTCTAGATTTCCAGGAATATATCAGAGCATTTCAAAACCCCCTATAGAAATCTCATTCCCCAGATTTTCTTTCTTTCTTTTTTTTTTATGTCTTTTTTGTGACCGGTAAGGGGATGCAACCCTTGGCTTGGTGTCACCCGCACCGCGCTCAGCCAGTGAGTGCACCGGCCATCCCTATATAGGATCCAAACCTGCGGCGGGAGCACCGCTACACTCCCAAGCGCCGCACTCTCCCGAGTGCTCCACGGGGCCGGCCCCCCAGATTTTCTTTCTAAGCTTTCAACTAGCCTATCATTTGTCCCAACTGTTGTCCATTGCTTCAGGTAGCCATGATGTTAAACAAAAGTGCTACTCATTATTTTTCACAAATACCCCTAGGGGAAAAGGCTGTTCACACTGGTCAAGTTCCTAGTCAGATCAAATAAAGACAAGCCTCCAAGTAGGGTCTTCCAGGGAACCACCAGATAGGTCAAATACTGACAATTCTCTGGGAATGGAGCTTTGAAGAAGTTCCCACCTTGCTCTGCCCATTCCAGCAACTGCCAGACTACTGGATTACACTGTGGTTGTGGACTGTTGTTTTTCATGGTTTTTGCAAAGCTGGGGAGAGGAGAATGGGAATAGGGCAAGTTTAAACAACCCAGTTGGCTGCACAAGATTCAGCCATTTTTCTTGAATAAAGACACTCCAGATTGCTTCAAGCCATTAGTTAATTTCCAGAGTACTGAAAATGTTGATTCGGAAAACTTTTGCTAGATATTTTTATGGAGAGGATTTTTGGAGGTCATTACTACACCATTCTAGCTGATGACACCTAAAATGCCCCGAAGCTTTTGAATGGTGAGCAAAAGTCATGTGAAACTTCATTGCCTTGCTGTATTGGAAAGACAGACCACATGTCTACTAGAGATTGTATAGGGTTCTATTTGAAGATACCTCGAAAGTATCTTGGTGGTTTGAACCAATTGTCACACGAGGTCACAATGACCCCTCCTAAGAAATATTTCTCATAATTCGATGTCAAACTTGCAAGAAATGTTGTATAATGATTAAGAGTGCAGTCTTTGGAACTAGACAACTCTGGGTTCAAGCCTGAGTCTGATTCTCAATAGTTATGTGACCCTAGTTAGGTTACTTAACCTTTACAACACAGTGATAATAGCAATACGTATTCATAATTTATTTTAAAATCCAACTAAACTATAAAAGTAAAGTGCTTTGCACAGTTCACGGCACAGAGTAAATGCTCAAGAAATAAGGCTGCACTCTAACCAACTGAGCTCACCAGCCAGCCCAAGAAATTTTAGCTTCTATTGCTATCATCCTTAAGACTATAGTTTGGCACCACTACTAATAATGCTGAATGTTCACCTTAATGTGTTTCTTTAAGAGTCACATCGAAAATAGGAAATAAACCAAAACTGTCTCACTCACACTACTTTGTTTTCTGTGCAATTCCAGGCACTGTGGTGGTCCAGCAGTTGATGTCAATGATGATTAGCAAACAGGATCGCCTCTTCCCCACAGAGACAGACCTACAAAGCAAGTCCCAAGATGGGGTGAGCAACAACAACAATGAAATTCCAAAGAAAGCCACCATGGGTCAGTTACAGAACAAGGAGAATAATAATACCAAGGACAGCCCTGGCAGGCGCTGCTCTTGGGACCAGTCTGAGTCTCCCCAGAGAAGCAGCATGGACAACGGATCCCCCACGGCTCTCCCAGGCAGCAAAACCAATAGCCCAAGGAACAGTGTCCACAAGCTGGATGTCTCTAGGAGCCCCCCTCTCATGGTCAAAAAGAACCCAGCCTTCAATAAGGGTAGTGGGATCGTCACCAATGGGTCCTTCAGCAGCAGTAATGCAGAAGGTCCTGAGAAAACCCAAACAACCCCCAATGGGAGCTTACAGGCCAGAAGGACCTCTTTGCTGAAGGGGTCTGGTACCAAAATGGGCACCCACAGTGTACAGAATGGAACAGTGCGCATGGGCATTTTGAACCCCGACACGCTTGGAAACCCCATGAATGGTCGAAGCATGAGCTGGCTGCCCAACGGCTATGTGACCCTGAGAGACAACAAACAGAAAGAGCAAGCCGGAGAGTCAGGCCAGCACAATAGGCTCTCCACCTACGACAATGTCCATCAGCAGTTCTCCATGTTGAACCTTGACGACAAGCAGAGTGTCGACAGTGCCACCTGGTCCACTTCCTCCTGTGAAATCTCGCTTCCGGAGAACTCCAACTCCTGTCGCTCCTCCACCACCACCTGCCCAGAACAAGACTTTTATGGGGGGAACTTTGAGGACCCTGTTTTGGATGGGCCTCCGCAGGATGACCTTTCCCACCCCGGGGACTACGAAAACAAAAGTGACCATAGGAGTGTGGGAGGTCGAAGTAGTCGTGCCACCAGCAGCAGCGACAACAGTGAGACATTTGTTGGTAACAACTCCAGCAACCACAGTGCTCTGCACAGTTTAGTCTCCAGCCTGAAACAGGAAATGACCAAACAGAAGATAGAGTATGAGTCCAGGATAAAGAGGTGAGGAAAATCTGGAGGTCACAACTCCAGAGAGTGTGCAACAGCCACCTGCCGTGGGGCAGGATCACACGGGGGGCTAAGTACACTGACTTCAAAGTCAGAGACCCGAGTTCAAGTCCTCACTTCACCACTTGTGAGCTGTGGAACTCTGGAGAAGTTAGCTTAATCTCTGTCCCCTAATGTGAAAAATTTAAATCCTAGTACATCTAGCTCAAAAGCACATAAGACGTCACTGAGCACTGGCCCTGACACAGAATACGAGCTCAATAAAGTCATCTTTGATTATTATTATTATTAAACATGTAGATTTATAGTGGAGGGCTGGAGGGAGAGGGGCTTGAGGAAAGGAACAGAGAATAAGGAGAGGGCTGGTTTTTACCAACAAGAAAATGATAAAATTAGTCTAAAAAAATTGTAGAAGTAAAGAGACCTTTAGTTTTTATTCTTCTAATCACTGAATGCATTTATAGTGGAGGGCTGGAGGGAGAGGGGCTTGAGGAAAGGAACAGAGAATAAGGAGAGGGTTGGTTTTTACCAACAAGAAAATGATAAAATTAGTCTAAAAAAATTGTAGAAGTAAAGAGACCTTTAGTTTTTATTCTTCTAATCACTGAATGCTGAGTGTCTTCTATCTGCCAGGCTCAGTTCTAGACCCTGAGGATTTAGATGAGTTCAGAGAGGTAACAGACACTAGGTGACATGGGGGGGTCAATTACAGTCTGATTTTTACTCTGAGATAGGCATCCATGGAGGTTACTGAGAAGAGGGGTGACAAAGTGTTTTCACACAAAAAAGGGAAACTGTAGCCTAAATGGGGAGCAAAGAATATGGACTATAAGGAAGGAGTTAATGCTGAAAACAATTTACATCTTCTCATAAGATGGCCAAGGTAGACGTTCACTTAGCAACTTCCTCGGGGAAGCAATGTGGGCAAGGTAAGGGGCACTGGCTGAATGCGTTGTGTTCATGTGCCCCTGGGAGTCAGATGCCCTATTGGCTGGAGAACTAGGAAAGCAGAGGGTGGAGCCCAGGACTGACAGATATGGCCTTGTGCTAGAGACCACACCCACGTTTCCACCATGGTCTCAGAACGTACAAACTGATCATTGTTATGTTCTTTCAGTGCAGTGTAGGGGAAAGAATACTGAATGATTAAGTCAGGAGAAGTGGGCCTGAGGCCCGGTTTGGCACGAAGTAGCCTCTCTAGTGGTCTCAGTCCCAGTTTTGAGCTGTGACTGGGGGGCCTCTGCCTGTGCAGGGTGCTATGACCTCAACACCTCATCCTGCTTCAACTGCTTCCATGGCTCCAAACTCCACATCCTCTTCCTTTACACATAAAGTCGACTTTAGTTCATCTTAATATGTATCCCATTCATTTATCAATTACAGACCAAAAGAATATATTTTCAAAAGCTATGGCAAAGTAAATATAAACAAAATACTATTCATAAATGAGATTGAAAAATCACTTTCTTGGAAAGTATTTTTTATAAGCTTCATTGAACAGAACATGGTTTTAATTTTTATATATAATGCCGAGTGACAGGAGGTTTAAATAAGAAAAGGAATAGTGTCTTCATCTTATAAGGTTACTCTTCTTTCTGAATGTAGTTTTTGGAACTTCTAGGTACCAGAATTCTGAATTGCTGCAAATGCATGATGATAAATTTACATTTAGCACTGGGAAGCTTATCTTTTGAGGTGAGGGATAGCACTTTAAAATTGTATTAGGAAAAGAAAAAAGGTTATTGTGAAACTGCAGATGTACACATTTCTGAGAATATTGTTGATAACATATATGTTCTGAGTTCTATGGTGCATTCCAGCGACTTTGATAAAATAATAGAACTTTCCAACAGAGTGTCATCTCAATGGGCCATTCCACTGTAGCATAAACAAAGCATAAACAAAAAGTATGAAAAGCCAAGGGAGAGAGAGGT
>NW_007732968.1:62115-62897 GCF_000696425.1 Galeopterus variegatus | reverse complement strand
TGAGAATATTGTTGATAACATATATGTTCTGAGTTCTATGGTGCATTCCAGCGACTTTGATGAAATAATAGAACTTTCCAACAGAGTGTCATCTCAATGGGCCGTTCCACTGTAGCATAAACAAAGCATAAACAAAAAGTATGAAAAGCCAAGGGAGAGAGAGGTCTGCAGTAGGATAGGGCACAGGACTGCCACATACCCAAGCCATGCTGTTCCAATTTTCTGTCATTCCAGTTTAGAGTTACACATTTTTCCTTAAATTCCTTTTTAACTCTACCCCACAAGTATTGAGGGTGGATAGATGGAAGATAGATAGATAGATGATAGACAGACAGACAGAAAAATGATAGAATATCATAGATATTATAGATGAACTATCTATAGATGATAGAGATAATATTATCTATGGATGATAAAATATTTTACTTCATTTAATTATCAATTTCTGCTTACAATTCTGTTATATTTATATTTAATAACTTGAGGCTGTACTACTAGGTGAATAAAAGTTCACAATTGTTTAATCTCCCTGATGAATTGGTCCTTTTATCCTTAAATAATGGTCATCTTTAATCGTAATACTACTTTTTTCCTGAAAGTCTGTTTTTTCTGATATTAACATTGCAATACCATCTTTCTTCTGAAGAGTAACTTCCTGATATATCTTTTCAATTCTTTAACTTTCAAACTTTATGTTTCATCATCTGATCTGAGGACTTATGTTTTTTTCAATTCTGGGATATTTTTATCCATCAACTTTTTGTCTATGTCATCTCCCCTAT
>NW_007732968.1:61363-61735 GCF_000696425.1 Galeopterus variegatus | reverse complement strand
AAATATTTTTCTTACATATTTTTTCAAAATTTTTATGTGTTTGCATTGGGTGGATTTCCTTCTATATTCAACTCCTTCTTTTAGATTCCTGGAAGTGTCATGCAAGTGCCTGATAACACATAAATGTATCAATATATTGTTTTATAAGAACTGTCTTTTTAGTATTTAAGCTTCAGTTTTCTCTGACATTTTTACCTCTATAATAGCTTTAGAAAACAAAGAAAATATATTGTAGAATAATTTTCTGGGTGGCAACCAACACAGTAACAGATTCTTATACAAAATGTGATCGTGCATTTAAAATAGCCTTCTAAACTATGTAGGATTACAGAATATAAAGTATTGTTTTTAGAAAATTCTGATTGCAAAGGG
>NW_007732968.1:56099-59708 GCF_000696425.1 Galeopterus variegatus | reverse complement strand
TACAGAATATAAAGTATTGTTTTTAGAAAATTCTGATTGCAAAGGGAGGGTAGAGTCATTTTTAAGTGTTATTATCTGGATGAAACAACACATGGCTCATACTTTTCAAAACAGAAAAGTAATTGAGATTTTAATTTTTAAATTGTTATTAAAATAATCAGGTTTCTGAGAGCTACACATGTATCAACCTTTTCAAATTTCAGTGGTGTGGTACATGTGAATGTGCCCCCTGGGACTTTAGCTCAGAATAGGAGAAATTTAAAAGTCAGCTATTACCAAGATACATCTCATAATAAACAAGTGTTTAATACTCCTCTTTTGAACAATATATATGTATATATGGGATTTTAATAGTTATGGAGAAAACAGACTCTGTTTTTAAAGAAATTACCTAAAATTCTACAATTATCCAAAAGAATACAGCTATTAATTTACAGAGATATAAAGTACCTATATCCTAAGATATATCAACACCTTGGAAGGCAGTGAGCATTGGGGATAGCAGGCTACTTGGGTGGGCTCCATATCAGGTAGAGTGCTTATTTAACACATGTAATTTTTACCTCTCTTGTCAATGTAAGCTGGCTACGTTTGGTACTCTTTTATAAGATGAGACTATATGCTCCAGGAAAGTTTATTCTTAGCAGTAGCCTTTAATAATGACATTTTTGCTATCAATAGTTTTCCTTTGATAGAAATAAAATGCAATTGCCCTCTTTTTCTTCCAACTTTATCGGACTTTTCCCCTTCCATTTAGTAAAGTCAAGTTTACATTTAATGTCCAGGAAGCTCTCTTGGTTGGGCAGCTTCCTGCTTCTGCCTTTTCGGTGCTGCATGACATGGGTCTCTGGCTTCTCTGTGCTGGCATTCATTCATTCACTATTAAATGACAACTAAGTGCTCCCAAGAGCCATCTTAGGGCCTTATTACTAACATGATAATAAATTATCTCAGCAAATAGTAAAATAATACAATAAAATAGCACCTTTAAAACCATTAGACCTTGCATCATTGATTTGAAAGAGCTTTATTTAAATTTCCTAAGCATTGTAGAGAGTTTAGAAAATATTCATATCCCTCTTGCGTTTCAAGTGAACAAAATCACTTTGTCTCTTCTTCCCTTCCTCCCATTCTTTGTAGCTTAGAACAGCGAAACTTGACTTTGGAAACAGAAATGATGAGCCTCCACGATGAACTGGATCAAGAAAGGAAAAAGTTCACGATGATAGAAATCAAAATGCGAAATGCCGAGAGAGCAAAAGAAGACGCTGAGAAAAGAAATGACATGCTACAGAAAGAAATGGAGCAGTTTTTTTCCACATTTGGGGAGCTGACAGTGGAACCCAGGAGAACCGAGCGAGGAAACACAATATGGATCCAGTGAGCCTGCTTTCTTCTGCTGTCTACGATGGCTCTGAGAAGGATTCTGGTGGTTCTGGTGAAATATTATTTGGGACCAGGTGGCCGGTCACCTGGCTGTACAGAGCTCTAACCGGTGAAAGAATATCATATACAGACATAAACCATCCATATCTGCAATGTGTACCAAAGTCATATATCATGCCCCATAATGCTACTGTCAAGTGTTACAACTGGATATGTGTATATAGAGTAGTTTTTAAAAAGTAAACTAAAAAGAAGAAGCATATCTCAAGAATTATTTTATTGCAAGTCTTGTATTTAAAGTGTTAAATCAATATGTTGCAATTTAGCTTGCTTTCAAGCTTCACCCCTTGCACTTAACATAAGCTATTTTTGGCATTGTGTTATCATCAGCTTATTTTATAGATCAATATTTTTATTTCCCCTTTTGCTGAGGAAATGAAGATAAACAGAAAATATAAATATATATAAAATATATAAGATGAGTTATTAAAATCAAAAGAATGCTTTGTGGCTGTGCTGTTTGTGCCAATAGACATTGCCATGACCAAAAAGAGAAATGTAAATCATTTTATAAAATACAGTAGAATCACCAGGAACCTTTGAACTGCTCTTAATTTCTTCCCTTGGCACTGCTCAGTTTTGCTTTGTGAGATGATTTGACATAGGAACTTTGAGGCTGTGCAAGAAAGTCCCCTTCTCGAGCTCCCCCCCCCCACCGTCTACCTTGCCAGATCCACAGATATATAGCTCCCATGTAGGATGCACCTTAGGAGGGGGAAAATGGTAAAAAATGACATTTTAATCAGTCACATCTTGAATTCCTCTGTCCTTCTGGACTGCATCTCTATAACTGCTGGGTAGTTATTAGAGGAATTCTTACTGCTGTTTGGAAGGTGAGAAACAATGCTTGCTAAACCTTGCCCATATGGGCACCTGTCCCACACCCAAACCTCTCCCCCACCTCCCAACATTTGCACTTTGGAATGCCAGCAGTGAAACAGTATTCCTATTCCTCTCAGTGAAACTGCTAGAGTATGTGTCATATGGTGGTATATTCCTCTTGCTCAGGCTGCGTCATCTGGGATTCTGCCTGCACCACAGCTGGCAAAGGCAGTTTGCACAAGAGGAAAACTATGGGAGGAAGGGGACCAGGAGATGAAGGAGAAAAGTTTGGACGGAACAAGCTGTTTTTCTTCTAATTTTGACAATGTCTTTCTTCCTGTTGAAAACATGTTCATTCACAATACTTTTAAAACATGAATGCGTAAAGGTGTAACTTTCTAGAAAAACCCAGGGGTCTCTGGAGCTAGAGTTTTTGGTGAGTAATTCTTTGCACTTCAATAAGATAATGATTTTGAGAAGCCAAGCAAATAAATCTTTCTCACACTAGAACAAAAAGTCACAGAAGGCATAAACAAAAATAAAGACTACCTGTGTTTATAGGATTTGTATTGTTTGAAGGTTGTATGTTTGCGTGTGTTTATTTAATTCCAAGAGGCAGAGTGGTCTTCACAGCATTCATTCTCGACCCTGACCTGTTTTTATGTCTTCCCACTGAGCAAGCTTATGTGGTCCCTCGTCATTGACCAGTATCTATATAGCAATAACTTCTTTATCTTAAGCTCCATTTTCTCTCTTTTTCTAATTATTTAACCAGATAGCATTCATTCTCGACCCTGACCTGTTTTTATGTCTTCCCACTGAGCAAGCTTATGTGGTCCCTTGTCATTGACCAGTATCTATATAGCAATAACTTCTTTATCTTAAGCTCCATTTTCTCTCTTTTTCTAATTATTTAACCAGATAGTTCCACCTGAATATCCTATAGGAAATTAAAAATCAAAATGTGCAAAATTGATCTCAATTAATTCTCCTTCTATACCTTTCCATCTTTTTCCAGTTTCTGTCTTAGTTAACGAAAGCCTCAGATTCATCCATGCAGCTACTTGATAGTAAAAAACAAAGCTTGTGGGCCGGCCCAGTGGCGCACTGGATAGTGCGTCGCTTGGGAAGTGCGGCAGCGCTCCCGCCCGAGGGTTCAGATCCCACATACAGACTGGTTCCCGCTCACTGGCTGAGCGAGGCGCGGGAGCGACACCGAGGGTTGCGATCCCGTTGCCGGTCCCGGTCCGGTACGCGACACCGAGGGTTGCGATCCCGTTGCCGGTCGCGGTACGGGCGCGACACCGAGGGTTGCAATCCCGTTACCGGTCAGTAAAAAAG